>NW_022702824.1:637747-644139 GCF_011630105.1 Anneissia japonica | reverse complement strand
TATATATACAGATGTTTCTAGGCCTAGCCTAGGCGGTGTAGGATCGTTTTGGCCCGGGTCGACTGGGCCGGTAGGCTAGGCTAGGCTCCACTGAAGCTACAGCCAAGGCTAGGCCTACTACTACTCTAATCGTTTTTATAGACAAGAATCACACTCACCACTCATTCCAACTCTGCTGCAAATTTCTTGCGAAACGTCTCTTTTTTGGTTAACACTTTTACAATCAGCATTTGATTTTCATACAAGATAGTGTCTAAACCTCCAAAATCAGGCGCTCAGTTTGATCGTCCATCGCGTCGCGAGTTCGGTCAACCGGTGTGTGTGTGTGAAAGTTGACTACAGTACTTTCATCTTCCCAGACTACCCTCATCTGATTGGCTGATACGTTTATCGTTGCCGATAACTATAAAAAAAAAATCGCTTCAAAAGTGATTCGACCAATACGATAACTTTATCGCTCACGATAATCGTATCGTTATCGTTATAGTGTGACCACTTCCATTAATTTACACCACACTGATAATTTTTATCGTATCGGTATCGCTATCGGTATCGTTATCAGTGTAGGTGAGACCTGGCCTTTAGCTATTGTTGAAAAAACATGCAATACAAAAATAAATCGAAGAACCAGAATATCATGAGAAATTAATTAATTTGTAGTGGAAGCGGTTGTCGTAACGGATGTGGCTCGGACTTTTAATCCTAGTTGTGCACGTCGCTTATTTCCGTTGCAAGACACCTTACCTTACTGTGTCTCTATCCAGGAATATAAATGGTAACCAGGAAGGTAAAAAGACTTGTGTGGGAGATGTGGCAACCCCAACCCCCCACCCACTTAACAGCCTAGCATAGGCTGATCCAAATGTCAAGGAAAGAGAGATGTGCACTCCAGCCTATAATCCCAGAACTCCAGGTTTTGACATTTGCCTTACTGAATAAACTACAACCAGATCCAGATTCATATTTACTTTTGTTGTTACATTGAATTCGTCACTATAAAATAGATAGATGGATAAAACAATTTATTTTTTACTGATTTACACACCTTTTAAAATACTAAAATTCATTAAAAAAAAAAAAATTAAGGGTCGTATTGAAAAAAAAGAATCAGTACTATTTGTGTGCAATTTACACTAACTACACTAGGGGAAATTAATCTTGTAATCTAATTTTACAATCTGTACTATTAACTTCCTCAAATACGGGCCAACAGATAAGTATTTCAAATAGAAATATCTATTGTTTTCTTCCTGTTCAGTGACTCAAAACAAATGGTAGGCCTATATTTCAAACTCGTCCTCTGCATGTTTTAATCAAGATAATTTCTATTGACAAAAACTAATATAAATTAGACTTACTATGTCTGTTTGTACAACTTGACATAGGGTTTTTCCTTATTGATGTAATGAAAAATGAAGTTAAAATTGCAACAAAAAGAAAAGTCGTTAAAAAGTATTTTAAAAAAAACACGCGAAACCAAAATAAATATAGTACTAAAAAAATGTTTAGAAAAAAAAAAAAAAACAAGTTCGGAACTACCGCGAAGTTAGTGAGATTCGAAATATTGCTGCAATGGTAATACCGAGGTAGGCCCACTTGAAGACTCATAAACATTGCGCGCTATATCAGCCGACCTTGTATTATACGCCAGTGCGTTCATGCATATCACGGTAGTTTTGAGTGTAACCTAGCTGTAACTGGTTTAAGTGCTGGACCACATATATTTACACCCTATTGATCATTTCTGTATTTGACCATAAAAAAAAACTATTCTGCAAAGTTTTATCCATTTGTAACTGGAACGTAAGCAATTTAAATGACCCTCAGATTTACACCTAACATGGATCGCCTCCAACATATAATAGCATCTTCATTGTAACTTGGTTAAACTTTCCCAAAAGTTTTATCCGGATCAGTTGACCCATTTTTGTATATCTGCTCTGGGACCTTTTCATTTGATTATTCCGATCCACACCATACTACGGATCGTCACAGAAATTTAATAATTTCTTTTACTAGAGCTTAACAAACTGTTATAGAAAGTTTTAAGTATACCCACTGATTTTTTAAGGGATAGTTAGGTCTAAAACCTCAAAAATTTATGACACTCAAATTTAAACCCTCAATTGGATCGTCCCCAACACATAATAATGTCTTCCTTGTAACTTGGTTAAACTTTCCCGAATGTTTCAGATCAGTTGATCCATTTTTAAAATATGTGGTCTGGGAGCTTTTCCTTTGAATGGTCCTCAGATTCACACCCTACTCCTGTCCGGATTGTCACAAAAATTTAACCATTTCTTTCCCAGACCTTGACCAAACAACATGACGATCAAATTTACAGCCTTGACTGGATTGTCCCCAACACATAATAATTTCTTCCTTGTAAACTTTCCCAAAAGTTTCATTAAGATCAATTGACATTTAGAAATATCCAGTGTAGACTGCCTTAAATCACTTTAATTGGCAATCACACGCACACCCCATCCTAGATTGACACTAAATATTAGGAGGCACATTCTTGGTATATGGTCTATGCTTGGGTAAAACACGGAAAAGTTATGAAGATGGGAAGTGACCGGCCAGAAAAACAAACCAGTGCAAAAAGATAGGAAAAAGTATGCAAGAAAAAAGAAAAAACAAAAGTCAGAACAAAAGCAATGGCTTCCCAGCTACTGCCCGGAAAAGCCAAGCAAACAAAATATTCATTTACAAGCTAATAACAAAGGCGATTTCAAAGGATTTGAAACGAGGGTGCACCAATTTCATATAGTCATAATGTAATATAATTATACAGATGCTCATTGACTTGCATAACTATCTGCTAAAAATATGAACAGACATGGCCAAACAGTTTGGCAAAAAAAAAAAACCACACATTGTATCTTGTAAATGTTTAGGTTAGGTACAACCTGCAGACTACAGTAGTACGATAAATGAATTTCCCACACACTATCATTTCTGTCATCGATGTTGTCTTCATTGATACCATTACCTTGTCATTTTGTTAAAAAGAAAATATATATATAACAAAACAAAACAAAAAAAAACATCAAACACACTTTTCTTGTTCAAATAAATAATTGTTCAATATCTATACCTTTAGTATGACAATGACTTTCCAACACACTGACATTTCTGTAATCCATATTGTTTCCATTGACTCTGTACCAGAAGGTCGCATTTCATGTTGTTCTTTTACTGGTGCATTCTGAATATACTTCGTGTTTTCATCCACTTCTGAAATACGTGGGCAACTAACACTACCAGCATTTGTAGGATTCATTGCCATTTAAAATGCAGTTGACATTGTATTATTAAAGAGCTGTTTAAATCTTGTATAAAGACTCGGCTATAAACAGAGTACCAATTATTGTAACAGTTTAAGTAATAATAACTGATTGTGGTATCTTGCTTTCCAGGTGTGGAACTTAATATCAATCATACAGCTCACATGACAACTTTTAGCGGCTATTTATTGGCTGCAGCAGTTAATTAAAGATAAGTTGAAATCACTGAAGCATGCAGTTAATTGTTTGGCGTCTCTGTAGATGGTATTAATTGTATATGATTTGCAATATTACAGTGAGCAGACAAAAAAATCCTATTTCAGGGTAGGGATAAACTTCTGTTGTTTTAAGGGCACTTTGACACTTTCCGAAACGGACAAATGGTCAAATCAAGACATATTGATTCAGATTTTAAGATTCAGATATTTGTCACTTCAAAATATTGGTACATCATGTAATCGGTTCCCGTGGTTCAAAAATACAAACAAGACCTATTCCCTTTCATATATACATGGATAGATAAAACAAACATTGAATAATCAATGCAAACTGCCTAAACGTTGTATTTTATTTGAAATACCTTGAAACGTTCGTACTAAATTTTATACCATCTTCACAAGGAAATTATCTCGAGAATCTGTATGTATAAGATAAAACATGAATACTTTAAAGGTAAAGTGTCAGAAGGGCCACACCTACCTCAGTCCCACCATGGTTGGAGCTGAACTTAAAAATATCACTCATATTTTTTTTTAAATTATGTTTCTTGCTTCGATTTGCAATACATCAAATATCTTTTGTAAAAAAAATAGGAAATGGTAAATATCGCATTATCACAACATTTGCATTCAACACGTTATATCGTCATTGCGGACTTATAAAATCCGCATACGCCTTAAAACTAAAAGAAAATGCATACATTTAGAGTCCGTACTGAGCCCAAAAAATCCGCAATGAAAATATAACGTGTTATTCTCAGTTTTAATGCATCTATAGGTAAAATAGATACCGGTGGGTGAGCACCAGACGTTAACACCCACCTCGGCCCCACCATGGTTAGTGCTGAGGCGAAAAAACATTAGGGATAAAATCGCTTTAAATGCCCGGAAATACAGTAACATTCTTCGACTTAAAAATTTAGATAGTTTGGTTTTGGATGAGATGTTTTTTGCTTCGATTTGCAATACATCAAATATCTTTTGTAAAATAAATTGGAAATGGTAAATATCGCATTATCACAACATTTGCATTCTCAGTTTTAATACATCTATAGGTAAAATAGATACCGGTGGGTGAGCACCAGACGTTTAACACCCACCTCGGCCCCACCATGGTTAGTGCTGAGGCGAAAAAAACATTAGGGATAAAATCGGTTTAAATGCCCGGAAATACAGTAACATTCTTCGACTTAAAAATTTAGATAGTTTGGTTTTGGATGAGATTTAAACATTAATGAAATAGCATTGTTAGACTTAAAACATTTTATGTGTCTTGATTAAAATTTTAGTGAAATCATATAATTTTATGTGAATTTGTGAAAAACAGGGGGAACAGTACCAGGAGTATCAACACCCCCTCATTCAAACCAAGGTTGGGGCAGGGTTTAAAAAGAAATAAGGACGTGACAACTCTAGATCCAGGAAATTGCACTTTTAGACCTTAAAAACTGTTTCGAAAGGGTCATACTTTGACATTAAAAATTTCCAACACACCTACTTTGCTTTAATTATGAAAAAGAAAAAGCATCTGTTTATAAATTTAATGAAACTATGGAGTTTAAAGGCTTTTTTTTCTTTTTTTATAGAAAAATAGACTTATTTTCATGCCAACACACATGTATGCAGCCCTAAGTATAGAAATGCACTGGCACGCATTATTTTGTTCCATACAGTTAAGGCAGAAATTATAGAGGGCGTTATTTTAAGTAAGCCTACCGACTGATCAAAAACTTTTTTTTTTAATTTTTTACATGGCCATCATGTTGGTTCATCAGTTGAACTTTTCAATTTTCCTCTCCTACTATCACTTGGTGACAGCGAAGCTGAGCCATTAGAACTTTTAGAGCCCCGAGAGTGGTGTATTATGTTGTAGCATAATTTTAAAAAGTGGCCAATAATCTATGTAGAAACTTCTGATTTCCTATATCTGTCACAAATAATGTATATAATTTCTAAGATAAATGTACAGTAATTAGTAATAAATTTTCTTGGTTTTCTCTCACTCATTTAGCGCTGACAAAAAGTAGTGAGAACTCTGTCGGTTGCTTGATCTCTCTCCTCTTCACTAAGGCGTTACGTAGTAACCCGGAAGTTACACCGCGTTAGAACAAAACAAAGAGATTTAAATTTGTTAGATTCATAAATTCAATAGAACCCTTATTAAGGGGACACATTCAGGACCTGAATAGGTTTATCCTTACTCAGGGGACACTAACCGAAAACATAAAATCTACAATATCTCCACATTTCGATTGAGTTGCTTTAATCGTCTTCAGGAGAATAATTCTCCTGAAGACGATTGAAGCAACTCAATCGAAACGTGGAGATACTGTAGATAATCTAAAAAAAGCAACAGTTCTTTTCAGAACTATCTTGGTGGTGTAAACAAATAATTAACAACAATTACATAGAGCTTTCTATTAGATAGATGTAGCATGCATAGAGTAATATGATTTGATGTGGATTAGAATCCTATATGAAATACACGAAGAAAACAAAGAAAAAGAAATCCAAATTGTTAAGGGTCAAAATTGACAAAATTGGTTTACGAAGTAACACGCTGTAGGCCTATACTGATATTTCTCATGCATTAAGGCGAGAAAATTGTGGTTTATTGCTCAAAAAGTGTCAAAATGTAAAGTTTAATAAATTTTTCTTATTTTTAGAGTGCTGTAGATGTTGTGATACAATGAAAAAAAATATGTGTCCCCTTATTAGGGGTTACTTGACCATATATGGCACACTCAGAAGTGTCCCGTCCCCTTATAGGGGTTGGCTGTAGTGTAAGATATTTCCCCACCCTCCTTTTCACAACGGTGCATTATGAAAGGTCATTTGGCCTCGTTTAAAAAAAAAAATCGAATGCCATTTTGGTAGTGTTTGT
>NW_022702824.1:633767-636419 GCF_011630105.1 Anneissia japonica | reverse complement strand
AGATGTGTATAAGAGACAAGTGATTCTCTTTATCTTTGCGATTTTTGTCGCTCCAATTGGCATTATGGTCAATTGCAATCACTCTGAAATTTGAAATTGAATGACCAGCTAAATTGAAATGTTCGGCTACTGGTTGATCAAGCTGATCAAGCTTATATATATATATATAAGATGGTCGAAAGTTTCGTTTGGGTCGTTCTAATTTTATATTGTTTTGCATATGTGGCCATTCGCTGTTTTAATGGGTTTCCCCATTTGCCTGTTTAAATTTAGATTATTATTAAAGAATCTCTATAGAGATCCAGCGGGCCGCCATTGATGCATGGTAGAGATTGCATCTTTAGATCTCCGATCTTGTTCACAAATTCACGGACTAGTACTGTCTGTAAGAATTTCGTTCAAACAATGGTGACGCATACTTTTCAAGCAGAGATCCGACTCTTTTATTGATGTCTTGTTGATGTTTCTGTCGCTTCCCTGCCATGTACTTCTCTCCGTAGAATGATTCACACAATGTCAAATGTTTTTTACACCTCGATTCTTTATTCTCTACAATGACAATAACAACAGGTTTGGATACAAGGCACAGAGGGTTTGAATACTGTATATGGAAGATAGATTTGCATGTAGGGCCAAAGAGTGCTCGTATAGGTCACAGGAGGTTTGGTTATTGGGCAAAGGGAACTTAAATTCGGAGACCATTTAGGGCGACTATGGATCGGGGGCCCTGCAGCAGCCACTCGAGAGGGCATATAGGCCTCTACCAAGCCTGGGCGCGATGCGTTCAGTTAAAGTTTCTCCCTACAAGGGACGCTAATTGCGCATGCACTACCGATCGTCGTAAGACTAGCATTGGGGGCTATCTTTACAACCCGTCGTAAACAAAGCCACTACGTTTTAGAATTGAAAGTTAGGGCAGATGAACGGCCGATGGTCGTAAACAAAGTAATTGAGATGGTAAAGACTAAATCTAGCAGCCAAAAGGAACATTGTTTAAATATTCATGATAATGATCACTAATGATCATATGACAAAATAATAAATACCCTGCTACACAATACTGAGGCATATAGTTTCAGTTTTATTTCATTACACTGTAGGTGTAGATATACGCGCACGCAGCACAGTATATTATGAGAAGGATCGAGAGATATGGCCTGGTTCTCACCAGAGCCCTAGTATCCGGATCGGGAGCTAACCTAGCCGGGGTTCCAGGTATCCGGATACGCTAACGGTTAGCAAGCGCTATCGATTAGCAAGTTGAGGGCGTTTCTATCATCAACCAATCACACGTAGGCCAGGGGAAGATTTAGGGGGGGCGGCCCCCCCCCCTTTTTGGGAGAAAAAAAAAAGTAAAAAAGAAAGAAAAAAATGATAGCCCACAACGCCTGAAATGTTATTTTCGGGCTTCTAGAACACAAAAATTTCGCGGGGCATGCCCCCGGACCCCCTAGGGCATTCTCGATCGGCCCAAATTTCGTCCCGACCCCCTTTTGGACATCTCTGGATCCGCCCCTGTAGGCCTACGCGTTTACAATTTCCAGTTTCTTATTGGCCAGTGATTCGATCATCATATTGTTGGTATCCGGATCGGGATTTTCTCGCATGGACGCACGGCAGCTAACGGTTAGAATGATCCGGATCCTGCTAACCGTTAGCTGCCTTGTGAGAACATCTCAACTTGCTAATCGATAGCGCTTGCTAACCGTTAGCGTATCCGGATACCGCTAACGCTTACGCTGTACTGCGTCCAGTGGCGTAGAAAAATATTTTTCATTGGGGGGATGATTGGCGTATTAGCCAGTGTCGTAACAGGCGCGGGGGGGGGGGGATGACGGTTTTTAACCTGGCTGACCAAGCCGTCTTACCGGGCTGGGTAATAAGAGAAAAGAAAGAAGGGAGATGGAGGGAAAGAGCCAGATTGAAAAATCTTCCCATCCCCTTTATAAATGCCCTTTTCATCCCCTGAAAGTGCCTAAAAACCGCAAATTTTTCTTGTTAACGTGGGCCAATTTCCTCTAAAAATTGCACATTTTCGGAAATTTTGATCAATTCCAACGAAATTATAATTAAAAACACCGGGAGACAAAAGGGAAAATATCCATCTTTGGAAAATCTTTCCCCACCACTTGACAAATGCATCCTCTGAAAGTGCCTAAAATTCTCAAATTCTTTGCGCGCATTTCTTGTTACGGTAGGCCAATTTCCTCTATAAATTGCACAAAAATATTTTGCGCCCTTCGCGCGCATTTTTTAGGGCTTTTTTTTAGGTTTATCCTTTTAAGTTATTTAAACACATAATAGTCCCAAACTCATAGAAGACAAATTTAAGATAGATCGTTTTAACCTAAAAGAAGGGCCTCAATGTGTATTGATGGTAAAAGAATATGTTTGTAATAAATAAAACCATGATGAAAATGCTTATATTTAGTTTCAAACACACGTGTGTGGCCTATATTATAAATAAGATAAGCCCTATGTCGTATTGTTTTCTATATGGGGAGTGGGTTGGGTGGGTATGGTAAATTACTAACCGGGAAAATAAATGCCCACTCTGACCCAAGACCCCTGTTACGCGCCTGGTGTTAGCACCAATGTGTGCCCTTGTGCGGACAGGGGATGTACCCCCTCTGAAGCTGGAAACCTTGTTTT
>NW_022702824.1:628511-633639 GCF_011630105.1 Anneissia japonica | reverse complement strand
GCATAAGACAGTGCAAATTATTTCTGTGACAGTCTTTTGAAGTGTGTAAAGCTCCATTTTATCCCATACATAGTCAAAATATTGGGGGGGGGGTGATACAAGGGACCATCCCCCTTGTCAAAATATTGGGGGGATATATCCCCCCATCCCCCGGGATCTACGCTTATGACTGCGTCCGCGTATTCAATACACCTCGCGCTCGCAGAGTCACTTGGTCACGGTGTACCAGACGACCCCAGTGATGATATATAATAAAGTTGAAGACAGTTTTGGCTGGTTTAGCAGTATTAGATTGGTAAAGGATTATATTTATAACGTATGAGGAGTCAACCACTACTCATTTTATATTACTATTATTTATATTAACACTGAAACTAGGCAGAATTGGTTCTTGTAAAAAAAAAAACACCAAAAAGAGCCCCGCGGTCGGGGAGAGCTGGCCCCTACCCCTGTCGGGGAAAAAAACCCAATTTTTCGGGGGAAAATAAAATGTAGGCCTATGTATTTTCAACATTATTATTAGGCCTAGACTGTAAAATCGATTACCGTACTCGTGCGAATAAGCGCCCCGTTTGAATAAGCGCCCCTCTCGAATAACCGCGTGAAATAACGTGAAAATTTCCTTAAGCACCCCGTTTGAATAAGCGCCCCCCTCATAAGATTTCCTTTTTAGCAAGTCAATAATCCAATCAATCCTGGGACTGTGGTTGTTGGCATGATTTGAGCTGTAGAGTGGAAAACTGACTGACCGACCGACCGACTGACTGACTGGAAACACATTCTTCTTCAGTCAATATCAAAATAAGGATATCGTCGCTTACATCACGAACTAACACAATCAAAGTAGATTGTGTTAGTTCGTGAAATCACAGTAGCGCGTCAAAACGAGCGCGTATTGGTTGTCAAGCAATTTTGTATTCTTTACCCTGTCTCTTATACATTTTGTATTCTTTACCACACAAAAAGTCCTTAACGACAACAGCGCGTATTTTGACGCGCTTTTTTGATTTCACGAACTAACACAATTGAATTTAATTGTGTTAGTTCGTGATGTGAGCGACGATATTATATTTCTCTTGGACAGATGAGAGCTCCGATCCCTGGACAGACAGTATATTTCCAACTTTAATCTTTTTACATATTTGTCTATGTCTAGTCCTACTCCTCTTTTTCTTTTTTCGAACTTTCTCATCCGAGTTTTCAAGAAAAATACAATGATCCTGCTATCCTGCTTATCTCAATCGGCCGATGGCCAACAAGCTAACCACTACCACCACTAATTGCATCTGCTATTTTGTTGTTATGTAAATATTCACGCATTCTTGTTATGAGCCATGTTCTCTGGACGATCTTTTCTAACCACCATTCGTAATGTCCTTATATAATCTTGTTTTTATTCAAAAAGTGCCTCTTGAATTTTTAATTAATAAATTAATTTCCCATAAGAACCCTCGATTTTCATCTATTTCTATAAGCGCCCCCTCAATTTCCACTCTGTTTTCATAAGCACAAAATAAGCGCCCCGTTTGAATAAGCGCCCCTCAGAAAGTGCATAAAATATTTTAAGCGCCCGGGTGCTTCTTCGCGCGAGTACGGTAAATAAGTTTTTGAAACCCCTAAATTGTCATATTTTTCGGGGGATTTGCCCCTTGGAACAATTTCGAGAGGTTTTGAGCGAATCCTGGTGCCACCCCTGTATAATAGCAGCATCTGTTTCTACAAATGCGGACTTGGCTGTATTACTATAATAGGCCTACTGCTATTTTACCTATTATTTATACAAATGATCTTCATATAATAATTTCGTTATCTCGTGATTAATGGACAATGATTGAAAAGTTTCGTTTTATAAACTATAAAATAAAAACGATAATTTGAAAATAGTACTACTAATACTCTTAACTCCATGCTTAGTCTACACAAGGTGTCCATCACAACTTCAGGAGTATTTTTTTCAATCAATGTCCCTGTCAATGTCATAATACACTTACAATAAGAGAATACACAACACTATACAGACACTTTTTGAGTGTTTGGTCTTGCTAAAGAAAAAAATACAGTACAAGAAATTGTTAAATAATAAAATGATATTCAAAATTTATGAGAGTCCATGAGATACCACAGACTCCAGCGAACAATTATTGACAATGGGGTGCCATACGCAGCAAAAGTCCATGTTAAAATCAAAATGTAATTGCAAAATTCAATGTATAATTTATCAGAACGTAGGCATAAATTTCTCAAAATGTAGATCTAGTTTCCTAAAATGAAGTTCTAATTTTTCAAAACGTAGTTCAAACTTTCCAAATGTAGTTCTGATTTCTTTATGTAACGCAAAACGTAGGTCTGACTTGGTCAAACGCCCTCGCCAAAATTTTCAAAACATAAATCAAAAACCAGCCAAGCATGACTGGTTTGAAATACATTTTACAACAACACTAGATATGCGAAATGTAAATTTAGAACTAGTCAGCCAAGCATGACGCCTGTTCCAATAATGGGGGAATCAATTTTCGCTGCAGCCCAATGCCGTGAACAACGCTTCCCAATGCGTCTGCTAATTTTTAATGGTCAGTGTACCGCGATCACGAGCCCTATGCTAGGATTTATAGGCTAGGCCTATGTGGGTTGGGATTTGCAACATGGTCTTGGACTAGACGCAAGGTTCCCGGAATGACGCCCTCAGCGGCGTGTGCGAAGCACAACTCAGAGTCAGAAGTGGAACGTAAATTTAGATTTGGTTTCGTAGTCAGATTTTCGAAAAAAAAAACTTCAGCTACCCATATTTCTCGACTGAGACGTCAATGGGATGGTGTTACCCTTAATTTGTATTAAGGGAATTTACGCCCACAAACCTTTTAGTTAATAATATTTTGGTTATAATAGAACATTTTTATTTTTTGGTGACGTCACACTCACGCTATAGTTAGCATGCATACGTATAAGATTACGTCACTTTCCTGGTAAGGCAAACTTTCCCGGCGTACTTTTTTCATGGATAAACAAACACCACTGCTTTGCACATGAATGCCTTGCCTAGCTAGGGCTACAAGAGCCGCATAGTTAGCATATAATACTTAAACAAGGTACGGGCGCTAATGCACTTTAGTACTCCACCCTAACCCTAACCTTAAACTCAGCTGCAGTATTGCTCTGTTATTCTTAGGGTTAGGGTGGAGTACTAAAGTGCATTAGCGCCCAAGGTACGGCTGCAACTGAATTATTCTTAGGCCCTAGTTAATTTTTTCTTCTTATTTTAATTTATTTCTTTCGAAAGTGTACTTTATATTGCACTGTCTACTTAGGCTTAGGCCTAGTCATATTATGCTTCATCGTTCCCCGCTATACACAGTACATCAGTAGGCTACCCCCCCCCCCCACCCCCCGCTACAGTACAGACGTTTGCTAGGCAACAGAACGTGATTGCACCTTTCTTCCCATGTGTTTATGTAAATTTGCATATTGTTAGCTAACTAGCTGAGTGTATTCCTTTGTGAAAATGAGTACAGCGGCTACTCATTTTCACAAAGCATTTGCATCCCCTCTTGGAAAGAGGGAACTTCGAAATAATTGTCTCCATATCTTCGCTAATTAATCACCGTAATTTAGCTTACACTTCATGGAGGGAGCACTTAAAATGTACAATAATCATTTCACTACCCGACAAACCCCGAACTTTATTCATGCATTACCAACTGGCAGACCATTTCCGGTTACACATTACTCTCCATAACGCAGCACCCCCTAGTTCAGTGTCCTCTGGGTCTCTATACAATAGTAGGAGGCCTGGTCCTAGGCTAGCCGTATGGTATAGTAGAATTCTGTATAAGTAGTCATATGATTACAGGTTTACATTGTACCATTAACGATCGCATTTTTTTTCATTGAAAATTAAATAAATAAATAAAAATTTAACTTAAGTATTTTAAAATACGGTATTCAAAAACCTGTACGCTTAAAAAAGAATAACAATAAAAATAAATAAATAAAGAAATAAATTTAAAAAAAATCTTGTGTACTGGTACACACATAGGCTTATTTACTATAATAAGAAAAAATAACCTGACCATTTACAAAAGGGGAAAACCTTGAATTTTGATTAAAAGACACTTCAGAAGTCCGAAAAACTCATTTCTCCCCATCTAAGAACCAAAATTTTCCTGGGAAGAACCCCCAACCACCATGGGCGTCGATCGGTAGGGGACAGGGGGGACGCGTTCCCACCACTTTTCAAAGTAGGGGACATCATATCGATTGTCTCCCCCCCCCCACTTTTCACCAATCTTCTATAATTAAATCCCCACTTTTTTTTTTTTATCCCCACTGGATATTTTGAAAATTTCGTATGGAAAAGAATGTTAATTGCATTGCTCAATTAAAAGGCTATATGCGCCAGAGCTACTGGGGGCTTCGCCCCCTGGTCCCCAACCAAGGCTTGGGCCTACAGACCAAGGCTTATTTTTAATTTCGTCCCCACCCCCCTTTCAACCACGGATCGACGCCCTTGCCGACCACCCTCTTATTTGGGGTTCATCGATTTATTGAAAAAAAAAACATGTATGCAGCGACTCAATTTTTGTTATGTACTGTACATACACACATAGTAGAGCTACTAGTATTTACAGTAATAAGAATGAGAAGTTTACCCGACCGTTTTCAATCGGAGAGGAAAACCTTAAAATTTAAAGAACTTAAAAGTCATCTCAGAAGTCGGGAAAGCTCATTTCCTGCCATCTAGTGATCAAATTTTTCCAGGGGAGGGCCCTGGATCCCTTTATTCTTTGGTGTTATTCACGGAAAAAAGAATTTGTAAGCAACTCAATTTTTTTAAATGTACGTATACACACATAAATAGGCCTATTTACTGTAATAGGAATGAGAAAGCTTACCTGACCGTTTTCAAGAGGGGGAAAACCTTGAATTTTGAAGAACATAAAAGTCATTAAAAGACACCTAAAAAGTCTGAAAAGCTCATTTCCTGCCATCTAGTGATCAACATTTTCTCGGCGGAGGACCCACAGACCCCCCTTCCTCTTTGGGGTTATCCATTCATGGAAAAAAGAATACGTAAGCAACTCAATTTTATTATGTATGTATACACACATAAATAGGCCTATTTACTGTAATA
>NW_022702824.1:626928-628253 GCF_011630105.1 Anneissia japonica | reverse complement strand
GGAAAGCTCATTTCCTGCCATCTAGTGATCAAATTTTTCCAGGGGAGGGCCCTGGATCCCTTTATTCTTTGGTGTTATTCACGGAAAAAAGAATTTGTAAGCAACTCAATTTTTTTAAATGTACGTATACACACATAAATAGGCCTATTTACTGTAATAGGAATGAGAAAGCTTACCTGACCGTTTTCAAGAGGGGGAAAACCTTGAATTTTGAAGAACATAAAAGTCATTAAAAGACACCTCAAAAGTCTGAAAAGCTCATTTCCTGCCATCTAGTGATCAAAATTTTCTCGGCGGAGGACCCACAGACCCCCCTTTCTCTTTGGGGTTATCCATTCATGGAAAAAAGAATACGTAAGCAACTCAATTTTATTATGTATGTATACACACATAAATAGGCCTATTTACTGTAATAAGAATGAAAGTTTACCTGTCCGTTTTCAAGAGGGGGAAACCTTGAATTTTAAAGAACTTAACAGTCATTAAAAGACAACTCACAAGTCTGTAAAGCTCATTTCCCGCCATCTAAGAAACCTTTTTTTTGGGCGTTTTTATGAAAAAAAAGTCTGACCCCCCAAAATGTGAACCTAGATCCGCCCCTGTATTTGTGATGTTGCTTTTTACGATGGTATTATTATTAATGTAATATTAATAATGATTGTTGATGTTGTGATTTTATATTGTAATTGAGAATAATCTTTAAATTACATGATTGCAATGAGTTGTTTGTTATTGCAGGGGTTTTGTTTTTGCTATGTTTTGCTTTACTCTGGTGATTTGATTGTTGGACTTCAAATTAGTTGAAGAATATAAAAAAAAAGACACAAACCAGCAGCCATATCGTTGTACGAGGGTGTTTGTTCGAATTTCGGCCTACGATCGACAATACGGTAATAATAAAGATGATAATGATGATGATGGTGATGATGTTAGGCTATGATGATGATGATCTTGACCTTGATGATAACCATAAATATAATGATGATAATAATAATCATGATGTCTTACTGAGGGCAGGAGTATGACTAGCAATCCATTCACAGTTACAGAAAGTTCTAAGAATGTAGGTAACGAGGATGTAAATGTGAGCCACAGCAATGAGTGGAGGCGCCAGAGGGGGTCGTCTAAAATACTCAGAGATGGTCTTACAACGTTGGTACTTCCAGTACTGGTCAGTTTTGTCCTGCACTGCAGAGAAGGTGTAACTATAAACAAAATTAACCAAATTTCATCAGACAAAATTGTCACATGCTTAGATTAATGATGTACTTTTTAGATTAAAGATGTATTTATCTATTGTTATTTTATATATATATATATATATA
>NW_022702824.1:616821-626501 GCF_011630105.1 Anneissia japonica | reverse complement strand
GATCCACCATCTACAGAAAGAGGATACAAATATAGATTCAAATAAGTATAACAAATGTAAAAAGTTGAAGATGAAGACAGTGATAATGATGACGATGCAGCAATTGTGATGATGTTATGAATAAAGATTGCTATGAATACTCGGGCTTGTTATTTTTTTGGGTAGATTCTTAGTGTTCAGCAAAAGAAATTACACTCAGGTAGTTAAAAATCATCTTATTTGCCAGTTGAAACTCCCATAACGTAATCATGAGGCCCCACATAAATTAGTACCCAATCAACCCCCCTCCCACCAATAAAGATAAATGAAAATTATTTTCAAATTTAGGCCCAAGTCTGATTGTGCCATTTCCAGCCACCTGAGTTGCCATAGCCATATTAAACCAGAGGCGTCTAGGTTGTGAGGGGCCCAGATTCAAGAGTATAGTCGGGGCCCGTGACACATGCAAATTGACTGACCATGCTAACTAATATATGTACCACCAATGTGGTTAAGAGCAGGGATCCCTACGATTTTTTTAATACTATTTTGACAATAAATCTTTCGATTTTTTTAAATTTTAAATTTTTAGACGTTCTCAGAGGGCATATTGAAGAGCCAGCTATTGGAATAGTAAGCATTGGCAATAATAAGCATTTTTACTTTGTATGACCAAAAAAAAAAAAAATGAACATTCGATATTTACTGAATTGGTGTAGTTAATTTACCGGATTAAGCATTGAACAATGTCAACAGTCATTTTGTATATTAGTTTTATATACTTAAACTAATTAAAATAAATTTATTATGATTATGTATGACCATGATCATGAAAAACAGTTATCCGATAAATGGTTCTAGGCTGGTTTTCCCCCGGACACTTCCACCCGGTATATTCCTCCGGACACTTTTCTCCAGTATATACCCCCGGACACTTTTCCCCAGACATTTCCCCCCGCCCCCCAACTGTTTCCCAGGACACTTCCCCCAGACTTTCCCCTCGCCCTTTATATCTTCTCACATTTTATTTCAATTAGGCCTACACAATTTTTTATTTTACTTAATTTTAAGGAAGTATTTATTCCTACGATATTCATTAGCCTAGTGCAATAAGATAAGATGTGTATAAGAGACAGGATTTCAATTTGAGTATTTTTTTAAAGAGAAGGCTTTATGGTTAATTTGGTTTTCCCATTCAATGTTGTACAAGTCTGCAACATGTGTATTTACAGTTCTAACAGAAAAATAATGAAAACTGAAATTGTCTAAATCAAAAACTTGTTCAAACATATTTAAATCTGTCCATTTATCAAGTATGTTCTTACATGAATCAAGAAATTTGTAATTCAACACATTAAAATTGGAGTTCAGTTGAAGCATGCAAAGAAGTAGAGTATTTGGCCACCGATTTTTATTCATATTTATTACACAGTTAAGGAATTTAATTTTAGTAATTTCATGCGTTTTTGACAATGGGGCCCCAGCCTAAATCACCATATAGAGTTTCTTGCGGTGTACAACAAGGAGCTTTAAGTAGAAATCTGGCCATTTGTAACTGTAGTATTTCTAAGTCTATTATCTTTTTTTGAATTGCTATGCCATACTCCACATGCATTATTAATTGAGGGAAGCGCTACTGTCTTCCAGAGAATCCTTTTTATATCTTGGTCTGTGCAATTCGGGATCAGCCGCTATCAGAGGTGTGATTTGTTTACCTGTTGGCCTTTTCCCGTCACCGGCAATCTTTTATTTCATTGATATTTTATTGTATTTTTGCCTGTGTGAAGTGGAATAAATAAATAAAATGAAATAAAATAGAATACTGCCGTAGACCCTATTAAAATTATCAAGGTTTCCAATTATACCTTTAATATACGAAATTAAACGGTTTCCTTTTTAAATGACATGTTGGTAGCGGTTTGTGTTCCTTTTGATTTGAGGAAATTATCACTCCCAAATATTTATAGCAATCTATCTCTTATGAATTTGTCACCAATTTTCCATTGTTTTTCTCGGTTAATGCGATTTTCCAGCGACCATCACATTAGATTTTTCATGGTTAAAACCTAGCTTACATCCCTGCAATATGTAACATTTTTATCATATCATGTTCATTAATTGCTAATAAAACAACATCAAAATAGGCCTCTCATCCATAACCATTCAATCTAACTAATGTTCTTATATTATCAATGATTTCTGAATAATACTAACTACACTGCATTAGCTAAATTATTACCTATGATGTCCTCCAGGAAAAGTTCTCCATACATCTGGAAGTATGAATGAAAGAATATTCCTCTGATCACTGGTATAAATCCATCTCTGTTTGGAAACATAATGGCTTGGGAAGCGACGCCGTATGCTACCAGGAACACAAATAATATACACATAAAGAATGCTAGATCCACCATCTACAGAAAGAGGATACAAATATAGATTCAAATAAGTATAACAAATGTAAAAAGTTGAAGATGAAGACAGTGATAATGATGACGATGCAGCAATTGTGATGATGTTATGAATAAAGATTGCTATGAATACTCGGGCTTGTTATTTTTTTGGGTAGATTCTTAGTGTTCAGCAAAAGAAATTACACTCAGGTAGTTAAAAATCATCTTATTTGCCAGTTGAAACTCCCATAACGTAATCATGAGGCCCCACATAAATTAGTACCCAATCAACCCCCCTCCCACCAATAAAGATAAATGAAAATTATTTTCAAATTTAGGCCCAAGTCTGATTGTGCCATTTCCAGCCACCTGAGTTGCCATAGCCATATTAAACCAGAGGCGTCTAGGTTGTGAGGGGCCCAGATTCAAGAGTATAGTCGGGGCCCGTGACACATGCAAATTGACTGACCATGCTAACTAATATATGTACCACCAATGTGGTTAAGAGCAGGGATCCCTACGATTTTTTTAATACTATTTTGACAATAAATCTTTCGATTTTTTTAAATTTTAAATTTTTAGACGTTCTCAGAGGGCATATTGAAGAGCCAGCTATTGGAATAGTAAGCATTGGCAATAATAAGCATTTTTACTTTGTATGACCAAAAAAAAAAAAATGAACATTCGATATTTACTGAATTGGTGTAGTTAATTTACCGGATTAAGCATTGAACAATGTCAACAGTCATTTTGTATATTAGTTTTATATACTTAAACTAATTAAAATAAATTTATTATGATTATGTATGACCATGATCATGAAAAACAGTTATCCGATAAATGGTTCTAGGCTGGTTTTCCCCCGGACACTTCCACCCGGTATATTCCTCCGGACACTTTTCTCCAGTATATACCCCCGGACACTTTTCCCCAGACATTTCCCCCCGCCCCCCAACTGTTTCCCAGGACACTTCCCCCAGACTTTCCCCTCGCCCTTTATATCTTCTCACATTTTATTTCAATTAGGCCTACACAATTTTTTATTTTACTTAATTTTAAGGAAGTATTTATTCCTACGATATTCATTAGCCTAGTGCAATAAGATACAGTAGCAAGACTGATTGGTAAGAACTAATTTTTGCCCAGGCTCGGCGTTCTTATATTTATCCAATTTCAGTCTTAAAATATTCTTATTTCTTTCATTTACACACTTTTCAAACATACAAAATTATTATTTTACAGCAGTCCACTGTATTATAGGGTATTACCATAACATTTATTCCTCCATGGTATTACATAGTCCCTTTATTATTTCGTGGTCACACCTACTTCAAATAAGGATAAGATTTGTTGGTTTTTCTATTTAAACAAAAATAAAACCTTCATTTGGGCGCAACTAATGTTTCGGGGAAAATACATGGGAAAGTGTTGGTTTGCTTCATTAGATTTTTTTTTTATAAGGGGAAGAGTCCTTATAGAACGGGGCCCCTGGAGCTCGGGGGCCCAGGTTCGACGAACCTGCTGAACCTGCGGTAGTTATGCCACTGGCCATAACATTTTGTACCTCAGTCCCAACAATGGTGGGGCTCAACTGGTGTAACCCTCCATCTGTAAACGTTGCTAACAGGGCCTCCAAATTCCTGGATCTGCCACTCATACGCCACTGGCATGTACAGAAGCTTGAGTAGTGTCATTAGATACCATACAGTATATTTCAGAAGCTTTATAACTGTGCTCTTGTCAGTTGTGGGTGGTGGCATGAAATGTTTGTTAATACGCAAATTCATGCATCTAGATCACTGTACGAGATTTACACACTCTCTATGAATGCTATCAATCTGGAAAAAAGTGATGTGGTTGCATTCTAATTTAACAACAAAAGTGGTTGCCAAAACTGGCAACTGCTTTTAATTCCTAATCAGTAGTATATTCAGACACATTGCCAAGAATCTATAGAAATTGTGCTTTTTTACATAAGCCCACAGACTGGATGGTGATGAAAATTCAAAGTTATTATGACAATAGTGATGATGATGGGATTATGATGCTGATGATAATTATGATCTGAACAATTCTGATTATAACAATTAACTTTTACTATCTTTTCAAAACCTTACTGTTTGAATAAAGGTGAAATGTTGAACTCACCATTTTGCCAATCATGATCAATTTGGGTCCAAGATTTTGATTGACAGAAAAAACATGCAAAAGGCGAATGTAAAAGATCATGAGGTCAATAGCAAGAATGACACGAGAGGCAGCAAACGTTTCTTTATAAAATCGCATTGTGAATCCGACGGTGAACAAAATCAGGGATGCTAGATCCACTATATTCCAGTAGTCAGTGATCCAAAATAAGAGGCGCAACCGCCATCCATGAAACTCTCCTTGTGCAATCTAAAATTACAAGAACAAATTATTATATAGGGCAAACTATGTATACAGTAGCTTACTTTTCATTACTGTTTCACATGCATCCTCCACTTCCCATGCTCTGTTTGTGAACAGATATTTATTGACAGCCTAAAGCTTTGTCCAAACTACCTTTATTTTTGACAAAAAACTATTGTTTGCCTATAGACACTCTGTGCTTAGGATGTCATGTCACTATGACCATATTTAGGCATGTCACAAATACAGATTGATAGTCTGGAAAGGGCTTAACCAACCTGTCGGAACTCTTCAGTAAATAGTGTTATCATCCAGAATGCAAGAACATATTGACAAACTGACATTTTTTCGGAATAGCTTAACATGATGTAGCTGAAAAGCACTAGGAATAAAAAGTAAGATATCTGAAATGATAAAATGCAAAAATTAGAAATGATATCAACTAATTTGATTAAATGAAAATATTAATTGACTTTAGCAAAGAAATACACCCCCATTAATACGTTACTTTTAAACGTATTAAACCTGCACAGATTAATTGATTTTAGCAAAGAAATAAACCCCCATTAATACGTTACTTTTAAACGGATTAAACCTGCTTCATTTTCTTGGATGCTTTTGTGTTATTACTACATTAATTTTTTTTAAATTACACCTGCTTGATTTTCTTGGATGCTTTTGTGTTATTCATAGTTCTTGAGTGTGCATTTTAATATTACATAGTACAAAAAATGGTTATCAAAATTTGGTTAACGCACCACGTTATGTGCAAACTTAATTGTTGGAGAAGCATAGAAAAGTTTGAACCGTTGATACGAGGAGAGTTTTTTGCCACTGTTACGAATGTCAACATCATTTTCATCCTTGTAGTTATCCTGCTCTTGATTAATACCTCTGAAAAAACAAACATGCTGTAGAGATGAATATAATGGTATCCCTTAATACTCCCAGCTGCCACCAGGATAATGACAGCTCTCAAGCATCCATCTAGTTGCTTGATGTATTAGGTTGATGGCAGATCTCACTCTGCTGATTGATGCATAAGTTTGTTTAACGGCAGCTCTCATCATGTCATCAAGCTGCTTGATCACTCAGGTTGAAGGCAGTCTCACTTTGCCATTGCCGCTTGGTGCATCAGGTTGATGGCAGCTCTCAGGCCACACTCCATGGCAATAGCAGAGGTCTAGTATAACTGGGCAAGAGATGGTATATAGATAGCATTCTAAAATATACATCTTACTTCCGATCAACACCAAAGTAGTTTTTTGAGTTATGTGCCAGGAATGACAGATACACCACAGGCAGACAGACACACCACACACAGATGCGCGCTATAGCAATACATAAATAAGGATTTGCCCAATTAGAAAGCTTGTAATAATGACTTCAGACTAATAAGTCTCTTTAGGTGGCAGCTCTCATACCTCCTCACCTTCTGCCTCCAGCTGCTTGATGAATCAAACTTACAGCAGCTCTTTCCTGCCTCCAAACTATTTAATGCCTCCAAACTATTTAATGCAGAAACTGATTATTTCTCTGACCTCTACCAAACAGAAAAGTATATTATTGGATTAAGGACTTCACTGATCTTTATTTTCACTTTCTCTAAAAGATTTGTCTCTTTGAGTCTGTAATAAAGATCTTTTAAGCTCTGAATGTAAGAACAACACAATTCATTGAGGTCAGCTTACCCAATTGGTTTCTTGCATTTTGATCCCGTTTCTAAGTTGGTATCATCTGCTTTGTTACTCTCATCTTCCCGGAATTTGATGAGAAAACATATGAGAGGTGGACAAACAACACACAGTGTCAACTGTCAATAAAAAAAATAGTACATGTCACTAGAGAAAAAAAAACCGATCCGATTATTCTTCCCAGGGCAACTCTGTTAAACTTACCACGTGGCTTGGGTAAATTAACCGAGGCTCTTGCCCTAGATTTTTCCTGGTTAGCTATGGTTTATTTATGGCTTTAGTCCCTTGTTAATGTTCCATAATTAACCACTTGTACTTCAAAAGGAGAAGAGAGTCAAAGATAATATCTGCAGATTTTTTTACATTTTACAGACAATATTCCTTCAAAACAAACTTACTATGAACTTTGAATTTTCATTCGAAAGTTTTCCCATCCAAATTTCCGACATCAAATGCTGGACTCCTTGCTGACTGACAAACCTTCTCATTGTGCCATTAACAGCCAAACTCAAACATGTAGCATTTCCCCACTGGTCAAGTTCCCGAAGCAGAATAATAGAAGTTCTCTCTTCGTCTTCGTTGTAACACTCATTAAGAACTCCAATGGCAAAGTCTTCAAATCCACTAGTGAGAATGAATAGCAAAGATTATTTCTAATTTGTGGGTTGTCTTTATTTTATTGAAGAATCGACTGAGGTTACTGTTTCACATAGGTGGAGCCAGTGGTTGGTTGGGCCGGTTGGGCCAGGGCACAGTCACCGGAATCCACGGTAAAATTTGTCGGGCAAAATGAAACATGGTGAGGCTGACAGGGACATGTGCTGAGATGGCTAGGATTCTGGCCCAGCCTGTCGGCGACATTTTAATTTTATCTATTAAAATATAAATTAATATTATATATGGTGCCAAAAAAATAATAATTATGTTGGTCATTGAATGGATGAATGCACTGTGCAACAATTTGAATCAGGATGGGAATTACAGGAACAGGTAAGGCTACTAATGTATTGAACTCTTTAATATATCAAAGTTTCGCCAGCAGTCTATGCCGGCTCTCTTTAGGGATGTGGTCACCGACATTAAACTTATAATGTTAATAGTTTGGAGAAGCTGGTGAAACGTTCAACTTCAGGTCCGTGGTTCAAACTTTTTATTCAGCGTGTGTCCTTGGGCAAGGCACTTAATTTACCTATATCTGCCTCTCTCTGGCTACGGTCACACTAGCGTCTCAAGCCTGGCTTGACTCACCGCGGGTGAGATTTCAAGCCAGGCTCGAAATTCTGGGTCGGTCACACTAGTTGGATTGACCTCTAAATTATGAAAGTCAAAACAGTAGAGCCGTAAAGAGAGAGTTTCGCCAACTCTGTTTCACGGGATTAGATATACGCGCGTGTGATTGGGTGGATCGCAATCAAACATTTTACACCAGACGTGCCCGAACCACTCTTCTTCAACTGATCTTTTATCAGCTTGTATTGGGCTCGCGATGCCTTCACTTTTGTTTGAATTTGGGCCGTCGTTCTCTTCTCATGTCCGAGACTGGCTAATCTGTCAGCAAGCACGCCAAAAATTCCCGTTTTGTTGTTTGTTTTTTTATTTTCTATCCGGTCTCTCAGCTCGGGTTGGCCCCACAAATTTACCAGGTCAGCAGTTTCCTGGTCGCTCCAAATCAATCGCATTATTATTAATTAAAATTTGAATTAACTTTTATGAAAAGTAACGATTGCGTCTTGATTGAACACACGTGAAGAACTCGCGGGTTTTTAATTCAAGAACTTCTAAACGCAACGGCGTCATCGACTGTGATTGGTTGACAGCCGACGAGGAATTGTCAATCTCGGTCACGCCAGGGTCAATCCAGGGTGAATATGGGTGCTGAGCCGGGATCGAGATAGGTAGATTGAGATCGAGGTCACGCCAGGCGCGAGTCGGTGCAGATGCGGTCACATTACGAAAATCTCACCCGCGGTGAGTCAAGCCAGGCTTGAAACTCTAGTGTGACCGTAGCCTCTATGAGTTAGGTCCTAGCACATCTAATTTTATTTTGCTGCTCTTGGTCATCACACTGACTTCTGTGAGATGAATGATATTAAAGGAGAAATACAGTAGTGAAAACATGCAGATTTGATTAATTTGCAGTAGATGGGTTATTTTAAGGGAGGTTCTTGTTTGGTTGCTGGAGTGCGGGAGGCTGCCAGTTTTCCTGGAGACTCCTTGGCAAAATATGATATAAAGTTTTATATCAAAATATGATATAAAGTTCTATATCAAAATATGATATAAAGTTCTATATCAAAATATGATATAAAGTTCTATATCAAAATATGATATAAAGTTCTATATCAAAATATGGTATAAAGTTCTATATCAAAATATGATAAAGTTCTATATCAAAATATGATATAAAGTTCTATATCAAAATATGATATAAAGTTCTATATCAAAATATGATATAAAGTTCTATATCAAAATATAATATAAATTCTATATCAAAATATGATATAAAGTTCTATATCAAAATATGATATAAAGTTCTATATCAAAATATGATATAAAGTTCTATATCAAAATATGATAATAAGTTCTATATCAATATGAGGCATGTTGTGCCAAAATGGGTAAGTTGTAGAAAAAATTAAATTCAAGTTATTGGTATTTTCAGATACCTGAGTATGTGATCTTTAAAATAAGGGATCATCCATTGAAATTTGACATTTCAAGCCTAAGAATATTGGAAAGTGAAAGTACAGTACTCTAGTAGAGTCAAGATAAACATGATTTTGAGTAAGTGCCTTTCAAACAGTGGTGGCGCCAGGACCTGCCCAACGGAGGGGCTAAAGGCCCGACGAGGGGGGGGGGCTAGTGGAGCGAATCGAGTCTCATTTGGCTGGGGGCCGCCTAGGGCCCCTGGTGGGGTCCAGGGGCGAAGCCCCCTGGAAGCCACGGATATTTGATGAATTATGGCGAATTTTTATTACTTATTTGATAGTCATCGAGTTACTACTATAATATGACTTCATGTAGGCTATGCTTTCCAATGTTGAAATCAGCTTCCAAAACCAAAACATTTTGAATAAAGCAAGAAAAAAAGAGTTTATGCAATGTAACCATCTAATTTATTTTCAAATCCCCATTATTGAAAGTGAAATTCGAATTTAGGAAATTTTGCATGAAATCTGTCAACCACGCTGTCATGGTCGAGGTTGCTTCACCTATCACGATG
>NW_022702824.1:608538-616617 GCF_011630105.1 Anneissia japonica | reverse complement strand
TGTTTTCTAATGTTGAAATCAGCTTCCAAAACCAAAACATTTTGAATAAAGCAAGAAAAAAAGAGTTTATGCAATGTAACCATCTAATTTATTTTCAAATCCCCATTATTGAAAGTGAAATTCGAATTTAGGAAATTTTGCATGAAATCTGTCAACCACGCTGTCATGGTCGAGGTTGCTTCACCTATCACGATGTATTCCAACCATCATGAAGCTACCTAAATGAGCATTTGTCATAACAGAACGCAAATTATTTTTAATTAGTCTCATTGAGTTATTATTATTATTATTATTATTATTATTATTATTATTATTATTATTATTATTGTAATTGTTGTTGTTGTTGTTGTTGCTGTGATGAAAAGTTAACACAAACAATATGGTGGCTAAACGAATATTACATGTACATATTGTTTTTTATTTGTTTGTTCCCCGACAAAATTTATCGTCTTCCCTGACGGGGAATTAACTATCAAAATAATGTTATATAAACAATTTGTTGACCATTTCCGGAACTAATACTTTGGGACATGATTAATAAGGCATTAAACTGTTGATCTATAGTGAAAAACAAATTTGGATTTTTAGGCAATTTTTTGAGCTCCATATTTTATAGTTCATTTACTCAATACTAGCTACAAGCTAAAAGCTACAGGTAAATAGTACATTGTGTGGACTTGTAAACTTTGTAGCCTTTTTATATACAAATGACCCCTTACTCTGACAATTCAGACAGGTGCTCCTTACGGTCAACATCCTCCTCTTTTTCCGACATATTCTTGAGGATGATACAGGAGGTGAGGGCAGCAGCTAACATCTCTTCACACTCTTCCCAAAAGTAATGAGACATTTCTTCACGACCTTGTAGAACCGACCAGATCAAAAGCTCACGAATCGGGTTATCAAATGTGTTAGGGTTTCCTTTTGAATTTCGACCTGTATGGATGATCAAAGAAACATATTTTTTGTTGTGACAAATAACACATTTTCATTATTTTCATTTTCTGAACTCAAAACATTGTTGTGCAATAGCAATTTGCACACTGTATATCAGCCATTTTTAGGACTATTCTGATTTTGAATATCCTTTTTTTATTCTATACTTTTATCATACCTTGTGATTTTAACTTTTTCAATGTATTTTAACAAAAATACAGTGTACAATATTCTGTGATTTAGATTAAGATTTTTATCGTATTTCTGATTAAGTCCTTGTCAATTTTATTAATATGAAACTTTTGATATTTTATATAATGTAATCTTGTATCGTAAAACAGGACCATATGTAAAACAGGTTGTTACATCCCACCTGATTATGCCATGCTGTATAAATATGTTCAATGAATAAATAAATAAATAAATTCTACAGCTGTTAACAATTACTAAATTAGTATTGAACTTTTATTAATAATATAACAGAATGATAATTATCTAACATATTGTGATAATAATGATAATTTCTTTGTTAAATAGGTAAAGAAGTTCCACTTAAAATCCTGACATGCATATCCAAAATAAATATTCTTGGTCAAACAATGAATTTATTGAACTATACAGTAAACACACATTCTGAATGTTTATGCGTGTTCAGGATGCCTAATGTAGCAATTAGTAACGCTACTACTGCATGACCATGGAGGTATTATACCTCCATGGTATGACGTAATGTTCCCATTTTTTGCTTTAAAGGGCTCCAAATGTGCTGAACTATCTAGTCCTGTCAATACTTTTAACATATATATCCAAAATGTTTAGCCCTTATAGCACACATATATGATAATCCATTACTTTGCTCACAGGGCTGACCCAGAAATAGCTCATATCGGTTCACACTTTTTTTTCTCTTGTGGGTCCCAAATGGGATTACCTATATGTTCCCATATCCACACTTACGAGACCCTTATAATTAAATACCATATGGTGTAGCCCATACAGGCCCCATAAGGGTTAAGTGTAGTATGGGCCTGCCCACATGGTCCAGGTATTTCATATAAGAGCCCCACAAACTTTGCTACCTGAGATGTCTGTCGGTGATTTTGGAAAGTAACGGTCTGTGAGGTAAAGCGGCTCGTATGAATCCATCGTCATCTCTACAATTATCTTCCCAACATCAGCCAGATTAAACTTTCTTGTATCCTAAAAATATAATATAGGGCTATTTGAAAAATTGTCTGTAGTACGCGTAGCTTGTCAGATTTGTAAAGACTGTTGTAAACACGTGGGATAACTCGATTCAACAATGGTGACAAAAATTATCATTTACACTTAATGAGTTAGATGTTCACAGTGATACAAATTTCCTTGCACAGTTTCGACTCTGCACATAGATTTTCTATCAGATAAATTGCATATTTCAATGACAAAATTTCAGTTTATTGTGATGTATTTACTACAATATTGTTTCAATGTTAATTTAAATTTTATTAAAATAATTAATCAAGGTTTATATCTTTATTAATGGTGTTTTTACTTTTTCTAGAGCACATGACGACAGTTAAACTCTACGGTGACAGCTGAGTCGACGTGTCACAATTCTGGTTTGCTATCAAAATTCACCATTACAGGTAAGACATAGGTAATGGTTTCCTTTTAGACAAGTTTCATTGTATTGCAATAACAAACCTTTCCTTTCTGTTTATTCAAGTACTTGTAAATAAGTGTTTTCTCTTTCACCTAAAAGATAAAATATGTATAAATAACTGACAAAACTACCTAAAAGATAAGTTATATATTTATTACATTCTTAATATATTATATTCCTCTTAGCATCACCAAGAGTGGTGTGAAAAATATACTGTAATATGAAAACAAGAATGAAAGCTCACATCAACAATATGAAAACAACAATGATATAGCTAAACTTTGCTCTCTCACATTAATCATAAAAATCTAAACATTATTTTCATGAGCAATGGTGAATGAGTGATTATTAAGGAGTACTTTAAGCCTAACATTTTAAAAACTTGCGTTCTTGTGAAAGAAAAAGTATTTTTACAGTAGTGACAACCTACCTCATTGTATAAATGAGTCAACTCCTGTACAGTTAAAAAGCCCTTTAAACAGACGCCACACTCAAGAAACAACTTCACGAAATCTACTTGATTATGCACCAAGGAATAATGCAGAGCTGAATAAAGTTCTCCTTTCTAAAGAACAATTAAACAAATCAAACTTCTCAAAAGAGTGTCCTCCTTAATACTATTTTTATGCATATTCTAACCAGTAAGTAGTCTTACGGTACAATATTTATGTTTTTTAAATATTTTTTTTTTCAAATTATATTTTCATATAATTAATTTGATTACGTTAAAGATCCAATTTAATTTTTATTCTTTTGTCATTAATTGTATTTACTGAGGGTCCAAATTTATCTGGCTGGATGGACAACCCCCACAAAATATTGTTAAAATAAATAAATATAATGTACTATCCACGTATATCATTACAGCTGCATGTTTTATCAACTTATCAAAATACCACTACTATAGTCTCATTGATAGGCCTACTTCACAAATGTTTAATAATTAATTTTTTAAAGTCTGGTATATTTTCACATACTGTGTCATTATAGCAGGGCACACTAAACTAATTCCTCCATGCTATTTAAGTTAACGTGTATAAAACTATATAGAACATTGGGTATGTATTCAGAATTGTTTGTTGTCGTGTGCAGGCGTACGTATTGTTATTGAACAGGGGTAATTAACAATACAATTTGTACAGTTTGTTGATCTTCCACTGTAGTCAGACTATAATAAGGGATGTTAAATTTGAGGAATTAAAAACCAGGATTTAATTATTCATATGTTGCTAATTAATGTAAATAATAATTATCTAGACCTAGTGTCAATAGTATTACTATTACTGTAATAAAAAAGCACATAAAGTAAAATGTGCACATAAACATAAAACGTATATAAAATTACTTATAACTTATTTTTAAGCATAACTATATAAAATTTAATAATTATTATTGATTACAGGTAATATAAATATTATGATAATGCTTTTTACAATTATAATCCAATGGGATCATATAATGTAATTATATTATATAATTTTATTTTATTTATTATTTATAACAGAAAATATAATCTAATTTATATTTTATTTAAATATAAGCATAATCAAAATATTACAAAACTCCCATTAAAAAAGTTACATCCAAAATTGTTAATAAAAGTTTAAAAAAAGCATCAATTAAAAGAAAGATAATTCTTCTTTAACACCTCATGCTTCCTAATCCTTTTTTACATTTCCTTTGCTGTTTACTTACCTTCCTTATATAATTATATATCTGTCTCCTATTAATTACCATTATAGATGTATAAGTTTAATGTAAGTACCGGTATTAAAGTAAAATGTTTATTTTTATATAATTATAATTGATCTATTTATGTAACATAAACAAATGGTATACACATTTGATCATGAAAATATAATTTTAGACATCATAATTGAAAGCTGAAATATTAAAAATTGCACTTTTGAATTTGAAATCCAAGATGGCCACAAAAGTGATCCTGAATTCCAAGAGGTTTAGTATGATTCTGATTAAAAACTCGACGCGTAATTATTTCATAAAATATTTTACCTGAAAACGTATTTAAAACAACCTGACGAGGTCAAAAAGATGTATATGTTTAATGTAAGTATTAAAGTAAAATGTTTATTTTTTATACTAATTTGTATATAATTATAATTGACCAATTTATGACCTAGATATCTATGATCTGAACATGTAACAAATGGTACACACATTTGATCACGAAAATATAATTTTAGACATCATAATTGAAAGCTGAAATATTAAAAAATTGTACTTCTAAATTTGAAATCCAAGACGGCCACAAAAGTGATCCTGAGGTTAAGTATGATTCTGATTAAAAACACGACGCGTAATTATTTCAATATTTTACTTGAAAACGTATTTAAAACTACCTGACGAGGTCAAAAATTGTATGTTAGTATTTGTTGACCATAAAAACATATTCTTAGACATTAGAATTACTAATTCCATGTGGTTTAGAAGCAGAAATATTATGTTTTATATGATGTTATTTTAAAATCCAAAATGGCGGCCATTTTTATGAAATATTATCATTGTTTTATAAAATAATACATGTATTGGTTGTTAAACCTTGAAGACTTTCGTGCAGAACCAGGAAATTTTAAGTTTATTCATTAATATGATATTATAATGACATTTCGATTTTTCTCATATTTTTGTCTATTTTGTCAGCCATTTTGAAAAAAAAAAATGAAAGCCCACATATTTCCTCCACCTTTATTTTTACCCTTGCCTCTGAAAGAGGGGTGCAGTAGCACGTCTGTGTGTACTTCTGGGCTCAATTAACTAAACAATTACTGAAGCAATTTACTTTAAATGTTTACACATTGAAAATTACATCTATCTCGATCCTCTTTGAATCAAGGACTTACAATCGTTACCAGGATAGGAAGCTGGCTGGTTTAAGCCATTTAACTTGAATTAGCCTTATGTGTAGTATTGTTATGCTAATGAGCCAGATAAGCACAATCTGCACATGCTTAGAAAAACAAAAACTTTCCTTAGCCACACTGAGTATCGGCTAGGCGTACAGCTGGCCTAGCCGAGAATTACGGTACGGTAAAACAAAGCAAAATAAGGGTACTAATTTGTCTTGGCATGCAAATCAATCATATTTACACACTTAAAAACAAACTAATCTACCAAAATCGCCTGCTAGTTAAAGGCTAGTATGTTCACAAATTTGATTTTAAATTGATGTGATTTTCTTTTGTAGTATTACAGTGAACATCAAATAGGCTAGCCTAGGCCCGTGCCTAGGCTAGCCGCTAATAAAATGCAGAAAAAAGAGACAAAAAAAGTCGGAATGAAGTTATCAGCTAACTAGTGCATTAAAATTATTCATATACTTACTATTTACCTATATAAAATTAAAATGCATTGCTCACAAACGCCAAAATTTTTGAAGTGATGACCATGGAGGAATTAGTTTAAACTAATTCCTACAAGTGATGACAAACAACTTAAGTCAGTGGTGCATAAACAACAAAAATAAGATTTCTTGACCTCATGTTATTTAAAAATTTTGTAACTCCATATGAGAGGGATGTATCACATTATTTTTTCCTGGAAAATGTTCTTAAAGACTATTCTACACCACTGCATGATTGAAAAAAACATTGTAAATTTGTTTCGACCTCTGAAATCAAGATGAAAAAAGAAAAGCCTATCTAAAAATAGTGTATTAAGAATAGGCCTAATGCTGTACTGAATAGGCCTATTCTAATACACTATTAAGATAAAGCTTTTCGTTTCCATCTTGATTTCAGAGGTCAGGTAAACCCCATGCAAAAGATAGGAAAAACGTGTGAAGAAAAAAATTAGAATAAAATTACAGGTACATGTCTTTTTTCATACATACCTTCCAATCTTTGTCATCGGTGAAAAGTTCACTCTTAGCAATGTCAATACGATTCCATACAAGTGTCAATTTCAACTGGTCTTGCTTGCTTCCTTTATTAGCTACAGGTCAGAATGATCCTTAATCATACTTTCAAACTTAATTTCTCATATCAAAAATTACATTCATAAGGGATAATATAAGAAAATACCTTATTGCCACATGATAAAAGTATTATAGAAATTGAATGTACAGTTATTATGTTAATAATATTGTATATACACTGAAATAAACATACTGGTCCAGCAAAATGATTTTGGTATGACTTTAAAACTGTTTAATGCAAGGGTGTAAATGCTAGTTTTGGCCTGAGGGATGTGAAAATTGTGAATATGGAACAAAATCTATATACTACGAAAACCCCACAGTTATTTATTTGTATTTTTCCAAATCACTTTTCAAAATGAATTTCTTGTAGTATGCTGCACCAGACCTACACCCCTATAATGGATCTCAAAATCAAGCAAATTACTATTGAAATAAGTTTTTAATACCTCTCAGTAAAGCATGTAAAATAGCTTCGTCAATATCTTTGTCGACTGGTGAGTCCATGTCATACACATTAAAGAGGTTAGTCTTCTGAACACATTCTTGTATGCGATTTAAATGCCTCTCGATGTCCTGCTCATCAAATTCCTTTTCATCAATGTTCTTGATTCGTTTTGCTAATTCTACCCTCAAGCTGTCACTGATGATTTTCTTTTTTCTGTCAGATAATGATATGCCATGTTTAATTATTTTTTCCTATAATACTACCAAATTATAATATTACAGTAAGCAATAATGTGATTATTTTGGATGACAAAGAGAAACAAAACAGCAATAACATTTATTCCCTTTAATTACTTCCCCATGGTTTTCATAATGTTTTTCTTCAACATACATACACCTTTGTAACAGACTAGAGGTTTACTACTACTACATTAGTGCTGAAGGAATTAGGGACGGATTTAAGAGGAATAGCCAGCTAGCCGTACCCTCTCCCCTATTTATTTGGAAATCAAAACAAGAGAGAAAAAATAAAAACATTTAAATTTAAGCATGGGAGTACCGTGTTTAGCCATCTAGAAAACAGGTGCTTTAAACCATCATTTCTTTCCTAAGCCACAGACATGTTGTGAGGCTGAGTTGATCTGGACCCTCTATAAGTCTCCATGACCCCACCACTGTATTTCAGATACAAGAATCTGTCACTGGGTGACAATGGCCCTGGGTCACAATGGTCTTTTCTTCCATTTATAATAAAAAGCAAGTAGAAATAAAGCAACAACTTAAAGACTACTTACTTTTTACTGCCACAGTTATCTTTAACTTCAACTTCTGTCGCTCTTTGTGCAGCCAATGCAAAAATATCTGCAGCACGTCCGGATCCAGCAACAATTACAGTTGGAATACCATGCATGACCGCTTGGTGCACTGTAATGATGGTATTGGGATCACCCTCCACTGCCACGCAAACGGTTGGTACAGATACGTCCTCTACAGAAAACAAATGCAATCAAAGTATACTAGATAGTAACATGCTGATTTGGCCATTTATTTCACTTTATTTATTTCAAATATATCCACATTAAAAAACAAGTTAAAAATCATGGCCAAAGGCCAAATT
>NW_022702824.1:600109-608505 GCF_011630105.1 Anneissia japonica | reverse complement strand
TATGTATATATATATATGTGCAAGTGGAGCAACTTGATAACTTGATTGTTCTAAGAGAGGGGAGCAGCCAGTGCCTCAATCGCCAGGGAGACTAATAGGCTATTAGAAAATCTTTTGGTTTTGCATTTAAGCTATGAATAATTACTTCCATTACATAGACTACTAACCTACTTACAATAAAGTGATAATAAATAAGAACATATTATGGCAAATAGGAACAAATATAGTGCATAAAATATAGATTTCAAGGATTATGTTAATTTTTTCAGCCACTTTGTTTTTATGTTGTTTCCTTATTTCTCATTCTTTTACAGTTATATTTTTTAAACACAATGCATGAACTTACCATCGTTAGCATCACCAATTCTTTGTTCTGAAATAGCTTTCTCAATCTTTGCCCTAAGTTCGATTTCAACACCAAAGACGCCAGAAGTACCGTTATCGACAAGTATGAAATGTGTGTGGTTTGGATCAAGCTTTACATTTCCATTAACATCCATGTGATAAATTACTGGATGTTTTTTCTTTTTTGTAATGATTTGCAAAATGAAGAAAAGACAGGTAATAACTGTAGGCCTAAATTTCAAAATCAATGTCATTTTATGTAAAATTGTGCATGAAAATATAATTTTTATGTAGGTCTATAATTTTATTGGATTCACTTGGCCAGACTGTTTAGAGCCGTAGTACATGTGATACTTGGTGAAAAACTTTAATAGTTTTCAAATTCTCAGTTATTTCTGTTCCTAATATATGTTTGGTTTTATTAATGATCATGATAAATTATAGTAATAAAATTGTAATACATTATATTTCAGTAAATCACTACCAGGCGATAATGAACACCATCTGCATATCCGAACGTCCTGTGATGACACTTTCCAATAACAAGTTTACAAATTAAAGTAGGAGAAAATAATGTGTACAAGTTGGATGTTCTCTTGAATTCCCAGTTTTATGAAGAAAGCAAGACATGATCTTATTACAAAATATAGTGTTAAATAAGTCCTTAGTTTATGTAATGGTGATCAGCTGATATTTGACTGTGTGAACATGTTATTTTTGATTTTGTACTGAAAACCTAGAAAGTAATAAACCTACAATAACTTTCCAAAAAAGAAAAAAATGAAATGAGTTTATAAATTTAATAATATTATATAGATGATTATTCGTTTTACCAGGGAACAGTCATCATTATTTTTGCCTTTGGTTAGTTTTTCTTTCTGATCAATCACACCCCATGATGCTATTCCAATGGCCACAACATTATTCCGACTCAAAGTTCCGCTTGCTTCCACTTGCTCTCGCACGGCATCTCCCACATATTTCATGACGCCTGCATGGGTGCCTCCGGTAATGATCCATGCTCCTGGTAATGAAGAATAAAATATTTGCAAATATAAGCATGAGATTTTGGTTCAAAATCACCAAGATCCAGATCCAAAAATGCAGCTTTGTACATATTCGTTTACATTTTTGTGGAGAAAAAAGTCATGGAATATATCTTAAAATGAAATTTTAAGATATATTAAAAAAAATAGATTGTTAAAAAACATCTAATCATCTGTGAAAATGAGATAAGTACAAGACTTGTAGAAACGACTTCAAGAAGGTCTAATGAAAATCTTACTCAAGCTACATTCATGAAATGGCCATCAATTGTAAAAACCATGCTGGATTCCTAAATGGTAATTCATACGTAGTTCTAGAGCTGATAGTGGTGTACATAGTTAAACTTAGTTACTGATGCAAGTGTTATTGCTAATGAGTTCAATGATTTTTAAAAATATCAAACATATTTCTTTCTGATGAATTTGACATTAATGTACTTCATAATGTACTTAAGCATAATGATGGAGTTCTTGAAACACTTCTTCTTCTTCTTTAGGTACCCTGTCTGGAACAGACATTGGCGATCATGGTTCTCCACTCAAATCTGTCCTCAGCTAACCTTAGAAGGTCATTGTTGTTGCCGTTTTTGGTTAACCATGAGTTTAAACTTCCAATAAAACTAATTCTTTGTCTACCCCTGTTGCGTCTCCCCTCAATCTTCCCCGTGATAGATAGATATTCCAGACCCTTGTGACGGCAGACGTGTCCTAAAAACTGTAGCTGTCTCCGTCTTATAATCATCCAAGTGCAGTGGTCTACAAAGGAATCAGCATATCATATTAATATACTAATCATACTAAAAACTTAGCTGTCCAATTCACGTTGAAATCTTTGTTCCCCCAGATTCGCAGTAAACATATCAGGATTATGTCCGATAACATGACTGTAGTCACCGAGTTAGCAGAAAACAGTAAACAAGATAGGCATAGTAATGTGATAGTCTGTGTTCGTGTTTTTGAAGCTTTTAATTCCTTATAAAAAAACACATGGGCCTATATTGGGGTTAGCACTGTACATAGATGGATTAAGTCATTTCTCAATCGAGTTGGTATTGACACCAATGAATTCACTTTACGCAGGCAGCCAGTGTTAGCATGGAGGATGGTGTTAGCAAGGCCAGTAAGTCGATTCTGATCGACATCATTCTCGCGCATGTGGGATGGCCTTCGAACTCAGTTTTCAGGAAGTTTTATAATACACCAATTGTGGCTAAAAATGTCTTCGACAGTGCGGTTTTAGAATAAAGTTTCAAAATATTGTTGACATATGTTTTGTCTTTGTATATTGTGTTCACAATTGCTTTAAAGTCTCACGTTGGAATGAAGTATTATCTGTTTCTTTCCTCCATGGCCTGTAGTAGCGTCACTGCTGATTTGGTAGAACTGAAAATTAAAAAAGCCTTACCTGTAAAGTGAAGTTTGATGGGAATTATACACTACCTGTGCTGAGTGCCGCTTTAATTAGTCCTTTCCTAAACACTTCTCGCAACCTAGAGTTCATGCGGAAGTTTTTGGCACCACCAGTCACGGAGATGAGAAGTTTAGGTACCCCAAGCTTCCAGTCGTCCCTTAGAAGTTCAACAACTTTGTTGGGGTTTGTATCATGTTCCAATCGTACATACTACAGTAGATATACACAATTGTTATTAGATATGAATATTAGTATTTACTGTATATCATTATAAGAACTGATTTTATATATTTTATTATTATTATAAAAAATAAAAAAGCAGCTTTTATGACAAAATAACAGTAAAAAAATATAATTATAATCATCATCATCATCATCATCATCGCCAATATCACCATATCAAATCAAAACATTTACCTTGGTTTAGTTATCAACAGCCATTAAATGATATAATTTTAATAGATGAGCTGACTTTACTTATAGCTGGTCTAAAAGCCTTGCTAATGCATAGGTATTTCAGGTTCAAGCATCTAGCGTATTGATATCGAATAATCAAGAAGTCATGATTATTTTAATTCTCCCTTAACGAACCCAGACAACACTAAAAAATTTTGGTCGTATGTTAGATCAAACTTGAAGCAAAAATGTCTTCAGTGCACAAGCTTTGAAAACTCATTTGCTATAGCAAAACTCAATTCTAGAATAAATAAGTGAGTAGCACATAACATGCATTGAAATTTCAAAAATTTTGGCAAAACGTGGAGACACCTGCCCACACCGCTCTTCCATCCTTACTGGATCCGGCATGCCAGTTGATCCCACGTGTTTACGTAAATTTGAGGTGTTGATTGGTGGAGCTGGCTTTACCGTAAATTTAAACTTCAGTGTCGCTATGATAATGCACTATTGGCGAAGTATAGGCATATTGAGAAAGGGACCTAGCCGTAGCCTATAACTACTGTATGTCCGTGCTAGGCTAGCTGGCCTAGCCCTAGCCGAAATAAGTAGGCCTAACTTATATCATGCTTTGTGGCAAGGTGTACGTTTATTTTTACCTTGATCAATTTCTAAAACATGCCATTTATTGCTGATGTTTTTAAGGCATATAAGACACAGTAATAGTATATTCAGTTCAGGTGTAGTGGCATACATGCTGCTCATATATTTTGTTGACGTGAGGCGTGACAGTTCTTTTACGGTCTGACGCGATATTCCTTAAATCTGAGCACTGCGGTACAGATTAACAGAGGAGATCTATTGACTTATGTGACATATAGTGATTCATGAAACATGGCGAAACTGGTACTGATTTTCGGTGGTTTTTGACTGTTTTTTGCGTTGTTATCCAATACTCAGCCTTGAAGAGTACCGGCATGTGGTCATGACATACAGAAACCCCAGTGTATGAGATATGAGCACATTTCTGCCAGCGATTTCAGAGGAGATATGTGAAGTTACGCAGTGGCTATTAGCAAAAATAATATATAGATCCTCTTCCAATATTGTAGTTCTGAATATTAATTCCATCCAAGTTCGTCCATCGGACGTCATGTTAAGAATTAAAGCCTGACCGACTGAAAGCGGCTGGTCGATAAAATTATGTATTCGTTGTTAGCAGACATTTATAATGGTAGTCTATCTACTGGGGAATTTCCTTTGTTGTGAAACTGGCAATTCTCCAGTTCACAAGAATAAGAAAAGCGATTTGAAGATCTATAGACCAGTCGCACTGACATTATTTTGTAAAATTTTAGAAGGAATCTGCGATCCAACCAAAATGAAAATGGTTTGACGTACGATTGTCAGCATGGTTTTATACCTGGAAAGTCATGTTCTTCTTTACCATCGGAAGCAACCACTAACTGGATTTCTTCGCTGGAAGGTGTTTTGCGAATTGATGTTGTGGCTGTCGATTTGACTGTATTTCACACGGGACATTAGAGAGACGTTATGTAGTAACTGGGTCATTATTAAATTGGATAAATTCTTTTCTTACTGAGCGTAGACAAAGGGTCATCTTCAATGCAGAGGTCTTGGATTGGTGTAATGTAATTTCTGGCATCCCTCAAGGGACACCTATGTCAACGACCTGCATTTTCACCTTGATTCGAGGCCTTTCCACTATGCGGATGAAACATATGTCTCCAGGTGTGTTTATACCAATAACAAGTAATTTTACAAAACGATGGTCTAATTTTTCGTTGGTCTCTGACATTAAATTAAGATAAATGTAACGTAATGAGTATTCTCTTAAAAGATCAAGCATTGTTCCTTCTTATACTCTTGATGGGCATGTTTTGGAAAATATTGACGACCTAAAGCTCTATGAGTGACAGTGAGTGACAACATGTCCTGGGAAAGGCAGGTTAAGGAGGTAACTTTAAAGAGCAATAAAATGATGGGATTTATTCGGTCTATTGCTAGTGGTGTCCTCCCCATATACAATATTGCTGCCACGTTTAGTATCCGTTTCGTATAGGTCAACAAAATCAAATTGAGAAAATACGGAGACAGGCTACTAGGATTATTTTACATCAGAAATCCCTGAAACAGATATCCGAGAAGACTAGAAACTTTGAATTTAAATTTAAAGGCAATCACTTCACTTCGACACTTTTTTACAGTTTTAAATTTTTTTTTTACAATTTCAAATGTTTGTGTTATTTTTGCCTTCTTTTATTTTCTTGAATTGGTTTATGTGTTTTTAGTACGGAATAGCACGTCCTTTGGATGATATGATTGTGGCTCTGCCGCTTTTGTTTAAATTCCTTAGCGCTAATTTGGGTGTTCTTGGTACTTATTCTTCTTTTGTAATGTACTTTGTATTTTTTTATTGCCAAAATGAATAAAATCAAAATAGGTAAATGGGGGCAATCAGAAACTAAGTAGAGAAATGAGGCGATATAAGATGATTTCTAACTACGGTGTGCTTTTTTTTGTTTGGTCATCAAATTTCCATAAGGAGAGGAGCGCTTTTGTGTTCGGAGACTTTTCTTATGAATTAGATATGTCAGTGTCCAGATGAGAGCTTTAGCATTTTTCTATTCCAGGGAAAATTATTAAGGAAAAACTGTAAGTCAATACTTTGTTGCTTTTGGATATTTTGTAGTTTCTGTATTTTTTTTTAATGATTTATTAATGTGTTTACTGTAAAATAGGTTATAATGGTGTAGCTATATGATGCTTTTAATTGATCCAATTATTTTACACTAATAAATCTGATTTGTGTTTTTGTAATACTCCTAATATTTTATTACTGTATTGATTATATTATTTGTACTATATTTGTTATTAAACTAAGCTGTTATGAATAAAATAATGAAATGAAAACAAAAATAATAATTAGAATAATTTGTAAAACAAACCTTTTTTGTGGGGGGAGTTGCAGAACTACCAATAGCTCCTACAAATATAACTTCTCCATAAGCAGTAGGCCTGTTCTGCTACCAATAGCCGTAACAGAGAATTTGAAGATAAAAAAATATGTAGGCATAATAATCATAGAAGAAAAGCACTGAGCGCAAAAGTACTGCAGAAGAAAATACGTGGTACTGTAATAATATAAGTATCGTGTCCTTCCTCCTGTCGCTTCTTACCAGAAATAATGTTACTTACTTACTTACTTGATACTTGATATAAGTGAAAAAAGTTAGGCGGTGTTGCTGCTCTTTGCTGGAGTATTAGTTGATGCAGGCAAATATGGGTATATATAGAAGCAGTGGCAGATCTGGTGGGGGGGGGTCACAGATAATGGGGAACGTCCCTCCTCCCACACCCACCTATTTTGCAGGGGGTTGACCCCCTCATCATTTGTAAGCAATGTAATATTTAAAGTCAAGAAGATGCCTGGCACTTGTTGAATGAACTGCATATGACCAGCTTTTAACGAAAGAGCACTGTGCAGCCAGAGTACATAGTATAATTAAGAAGTATGAGTACAAGGCAGAGGTGGCCCCAGTGGGGGGATGTGTGGGCCAGCGGCCCACAGTCAGGGAGAGCTAAGGTCTTCGGAGGCGATGCACGGTACTGGATATGTGCTGTAACCTTATGCATTACATTATTAATATGCATACAGTAGGTCGAAGAAGCCTAGTGTGATTTGTGTTTTTGCTACGTTAAACATGTATGATATATGAGTGAAATAAAAGATGTCAACAACAGTGCATAAATGTCAGGGTGATGTATGATTTGAAAAGAAGGCTATTGGTGAAACACAATGATCAGAACAAAACACAGAGCCAGAACTTGGCATCATATGAGTCCTGTATGCCTTGAATTATTTGCAAGACAACCGGAATGTATTATTATACATTCCGGTGTTTTTTTGGTTCACTAGCTGTTTATTATAAATACGTATTTATTGACGATAAACCCAATACCCCAAAGCGCCTAAATGTTATCAACATTCTAATGCGCTGTATAAATATTGATTATTATTATATCGTAGACCTATTGCAAAATAACCTTAATTTAGTTGCGTTTACCTCTATGATTTAACAATGGGGTTCTTCTACCATTAGTCTCTAATCATGCACCAACTCTGCAACCCTTAAACTGTTAACATATCTATGACACAATTTTTACTTCCTTTGGGCTACTGTGTTAAATTTAGAAGAGCTACTAAGAATACCAATCTTGAGATTTTTATTTTCTTTTCTGTTTACAGGGTCTAATTTTAGATCGGAGTGGGGTAAACCTTAAATACCCATAGCACGCTTATGACTTCTTTGAAGCTCACAGTAAAGAATAAGACCACGAAAATGTTATTATTTTATTTTATACAGGTATAAAAATAATACAAAAGGTAGCCAAAGGCTAAATTATTGCATTTACAAAAATATAAAGGGCTTAATTACAAACAATGAAATTACACAAAAACATTAAAATACGCATTTACAAATTAAGAATGAATATTTACAAAATACATAAAAGATTACATTAAATATATAAAAATATAAATAAAAATAAAACTTCTGAAAAACCAACAATTTGGCACTATATGAGTCCGAAAGCCGGTGTGGCATTGGTCCCAAGGGCAAGACAGAGCAGGACCGGAGAGGATCAGGAATTGAGCAGCCAGGTAATATATGGAATTGGTGAATTCTGGTACCTTTTGGTACGGCAACGTTGTGAGGTGATAAGTGAATTATGTCTTAAGTTTTTGTTATTAGGATTTGATGGAGGAAGCATATGACGATGTCGATTTGATTGAAGCAATGATTCACTAAAATTATATACTAGGATTTCATGTCTAGATTTAAGTGTCATGATGTTGGTGATTTTCAGAGCTTCAGTATAGGACCACTGTTGATTTGAGATTCGAATTTTACCTAGAATAATCCTGACTGCTCTTTTCTGGACCCTCTCCAATCCGTCGGACTGCAGAACTGTCAGAGACGAATGCCACACCGGGCAGCAGTACTCAAGGATCGGCCGTATATAACAAGTATAAGCTTTAACCATAGAGAAAATAGAACAGAAGGAGTAACATCGACTTTATCGCTTATCTTTAATCCAATTAAACAGTCAGCTAGTGCCTATTAAATTGCACTACGGCCACACGCGGAGCTTATCACAGCACTATCTCTTTGTAC
>NW_022702824.1:595270-599864 GCF_011630105.1 Anneissia japonica | reverse complement strand
CCTTTGATCTTCGCTCGATGTTACTCCTTCTGTTCTATTTTCTCTATGCTTTAACCATGTCACTGACAGAAGCACCACTTCTTTTTAAGAGACTGAGTGAGAATAAACGCCGAGAGGCCTTATTACAATTTTCACTCACATGATTATCCCAACTTAAGTTATTTGTGACATTAACGCCTAGAAGTTTAAGTTTATCAACATGAGAAATTGTATTATCCCTAATAATAAACAATTCAATAACAGTGGGTTTCTTAAGGAAACTTATTTTCATGTGGTGACATTTGGTTTAGGAATCATGTAATTATGGGAACTCCAGTTAGTGAGATCATCTAAATTGGTCTGCAAAGTGGAATTATTCCCGCGTTGGACACATTCTTCAATAGTTAGGTCATCAACATATTTCCATCGTCTGCAGCTACCTAGACAAGCATCATTAATTAAAATTAAGAAGAGGATCGGACCCAATTTTGTACCCTGAGGGACCCCACAAGTAACCGTGTTTAAAGATGAGAGTGTATTGTGTAGTTACCCAGCCAGCAGCATGCTGACTGGGTTCTGTTTCCTAGCAGTTTCTTCCTTCTTTCTTTCTTTCTTTACCCAGTCAGCAGCAGCTGACTGAGTTCTGTTTCTTAGCAGTTTCTTCTTTCTTTCTTTCTGGCAACATTTTAAAAGGCTACTAGTGGCAAACTACTGGATCAATTTAATTAAAACTTGGTCAGTAGGACCGGTTCCCCCTCCCATTTATGTGTTGTTCACAACTTGGGGTCAAAGGTCACATAAGGGGCATTAGGGTCAAAAAACCAAAAATCGTATAAAAGACTACTTGTCTCACAAATTACGTAGCACAGTCTTGTCCTTTGCACATATACATTGGCATAAGGCAGAGTCTATAGGGTGTTCAGGGATAAGAGGTCAAAGGTCATTAAGGGGTAATTTTTATCTTTTTTCTGGCAACATTTTAAAACGCTACTAGTGCCAAACGGTTGTACCGATTTCAACCAAACCTGGTCAGTATAATCGGTGACACCTCTCATACATGGGGGTGTTCGCTGCTTGGGGTCAAAGGTCACATAGGGGCCATTAGGGTAAAAAACTTTCAAAAAAATGAATAAAAGACTTCTTCTGTCACAAATAACATAGCACAGTCTTGTCCTGGGTACATATGTATTGGCATAAGGTAGGGTCCTTATGGTGATCAGCGATTTATGGTCAAAGGTCATTAAAGGGTTATTCTTTTGTTCTCTCTAGTAACATTTCGAAATGCTACTAATGGCAAACCATTGGACCACATTCAATCAAATTTTGTCATTAAGAACTGGCGACACCTCATACACCCCAGTCTGGGATCAGGGGCCCCATAGGGGTCATCGGGGTTAAATTTTCAAAATAGCCCAATTGAGCTCAAATTTACCAGAAATGATCCTTAGGACTTTCTAAACACAAAAAAAAAAAAATACTCTTTACCCTATAACATAGGGTAAAGAGTATTTTTTTTATATATTATATCAAAGTTCATAGATCAAAGGTTCAAAATGTTACTAATGGCAAACGATTGAACCGAATTCAATCAAATTTGACCATTAAGAACCAGTGACACCTCCTACACCCCTGTCTGGCATCAGTGGTTACATAGGGGTCATTGGGGTCAAATTTTTAAAATAGCCCAATTGAGCTCGAATTGACCAGGAATGATCCTTAGGACCTTCTAAACATGAAAAACTACTCTTCATCTATAGGTAAAAATTCACAAGGGTCACTATAGTGAAAATTATCAAGTATTTCTATTGACTAACGATTGAACCAATTGCATTAGACAGACTTTTACCAAACATGGGGTGTTCACAGGTTGAGATTAAAGGTCACAGTGGTTATCTCTTAAAAAATGACTGGATTCATATTCTATTGAACATAGTATCTCTAGTTCTTTCTTTCATTTTAAAAGGCTACTAATGGCAAACTACTGGACCGATTTAATTAAAACTTGGTTAGTAGGACCGGTGCCACCTCCCATTTATGTGTTGTTCACAACTTGGGGTCAAAGGTCACATAAGGGGAATTAGGGTCAAAAAACCAAAAAGCGTATAAAAAAAAACTTGTCTTGCCGAGTGATCTCCTTCTCAATAGGGACTTTTAGATTGTGTGGACGTGAACCTGGTTTCACGTCGACTAGTCATGCGTGTCAACGTAGTCAACTACACCTGTTGACTACAAATGAAAACCTTTTAGATTTCAGTCGACATATAGCGCGCGCTAGACAACCTTATTAAGCAGCTGTCATGGCGAACCTTCATCGACTTCGCGAAATTGTCGTCTTTGCATATTCTACTGGTATCTTGGACGATGAGGAATTCATGTTTTTATACAATACAAATAAACCCAAAAATGCCGAATTCAGGTACCGAGATTATCAGAAATTTGATCTAGACAATGATGAATGTAATGCATAATCCAGGGCGCATCCGGTGCGTCAACTGGGATGATGCAGATAGTTAACAGGCCTCCCCGGCCGGCCGCGCTCGCTGCGGTGCAAGTTTGCATGGCATGCACACTGGCGTAAGCACGCTCATGAATTTCCACAGCCTTTTTTGTGTTTACGAAGGCAGTAGAAATTACATAACTGCCTGTGCATTAAAAAAGCAAATAATACAGATTAATTCAACGCAAGTTAGAAACTTCCCTCAGACTCTGTCTCTGCCTCAGTTGGACGAACTAGTGAAAGCAGCGTTCCCACTATATTTTCATCTTCCATCTTTAAACTTCACAAGTGAGATTTATGACAAGAAAAACGAGGTCAACACGTTCTCGATTTTGGTAGTGGACGAGGGAGACGACGTAACGCATGCGCAGTGCCTTAAAATGACCTCATCACGTAGCAGTCCACTATGTCGACGTGCAAATCTAAAAGTCCCTGATAATACCTCCATGCTTTAACTATGCAGCTCGTTGGCATAAATCACTCAAGCGTGACGACTACCCTTGCCTTGTAACGTTGTAACAACAGTGCGGTGGCCTACTAATGGCAGAAGTTGAACAATTTTCTCTCACTCACAACTAGTAATTGGTGTACGGTAAGAATGGCCCCGGAAAAAATGGCGCCGGAAAAAATGGCCCCGGAAATAATGGCCCCGGAAAATATGGCCCCGGTAAAAATGGCCCCATATGACAGGTAGGTAAAAATGGCCCCAATAATCAAATTCTGAATTAAAACTGATTTTCTTGAGTAATTATATGCATTTTTTTATCTTAACTAATTTACTTTTTAAAAGGAATTCCCCCAATAATCAAATTCTGTATTAAAACTGATTTTCTTGAGTCAATATATGCATTTTTTTATCTTAAATAATTTATTTTTTAAAAGGAATCTAACATCAAACAAATTGCCATTTACATTTTACTTTTTGCAAGAATTAATATTCAATGATAAAATAATCAAAAATAAATAAAAAGCCATGAATTACACTTTTTATTTTTTTTTCCATTTAAATGTTAAAAAATAGCAACAACATAATCAATAAATCAACATAAATCATGCATTTATTAATACTAAAATAATTTACTTGTGGCCGATTTCACGGAAGCGGCATCACAATTTTCCAGAAATTCAATCTGTGTATTGGTAAACCCCACAAACAGTGGGCTAGTATGAACATCAAATTATTATTATTTTTTCTTTTAAGAAAAAGAGAGTTCTACAATCATAATTATTGATATACCAAGTCAGTCAATCACAATTGAATTGTTTGATTTTCTACAGTGTGATTTGGGAGGTTTGTGGGATTTAGCAATACCACTTAATCCTACCATAATCACCCTACCCTCACAATCGCACACCATTTTAATTCTTAGCATAATTGCCATACATAACTATATATAATTCCAAGCCAGTAGTAGGCACTTGGATTTAGTTAGTGATGAGTAAAAACCAAGTATGCAACTAAATTAGTTTCTTAAATAAATGTATTCCTAATTATTCAGTTTACTAAAAGCAATACTTCTTTGAATAAACTCTAAGCAGACAATTTATTGCTAAATTTGCGAGAAAGTAAGCCTCTCCCTTTTCCCATACATGAACCTGTGATTCAAACACACAATTGATCCACATGCTTTAACTACTGTTTATTTACATTGTTTATAACATGTAAAGTTAATTCATTTGATATTTAACAAAAGTGAAGTTTGTGGTTATCTATGAGTTGCATATTTTAGTAGTTGAAGTACTGTATACCTGTCTCTTATACACATCTAGATGTGTATAAGAGACAGCTTTGAGTATGTACTTTAATTAGGCCTACTTCAAAAACGTAATTTCACAACCACCTCAGCCCCACCATGGCTGGGGCTGAGGTGAAAAAATTAGAGGAAATAGTACCTCTCGAGATGGCCGAGATGGCCGGAAATGACACTTTTATATAGTAAAATTCATCATCATCACATTACCATTATAGTCAAAATGAAACGCCAACAAATTTCTCATGATCTTTTATCAGGAATCTACTTATAGCTTACTAAGCTTTAACTATATACTATAGTATGATCAACAAATCACAACTTTTTTTTTTCGCATTTAGCACAATTTTCTTCACTTTTTATTGCT
>NW_022702824.1:588881-594533 GCF_011630105.1 Anneissia japonica | reverse complement strand
TAGTATCTAATAATATTAATAATTTTAAAAAATACTTAGACCTACTCCCAGAGCTACTCATAGGAGCTAAAAACTAATTTATTTTAGTTCTCAAATATGCATATTCTTTATGTTGATTTATTAATTAAATTTTTGCTACAAGGTATTTTACAAAATTTTTTTTTTCCCTGAATTTTATAATTGAGGGCTATTTTTTATTTCTTGATTCAATTCTTGCTTATACAGTATTTAAATATTTGAAGATTAAAAAAAATATATATCATTTCTATTACCGAATTTTTCATTGGGGCCATTTTTACCTACCTGTCATATGGGGCCATTTTTACCGGGGCCATTTTTTCCGGGGCCATTTTTTCCAGGGCCATTTTTTCCGGGGCCATTCTTACCTACATTCCTAGTAATTATATATTAACTTGCCATTCCACATGTATACTGCCATTAACAATAAAGTGTTAATTCCAATCAAAATTATTATATTAAACATCAAATTAACATGCATCAAACCATCAATGAACTATGCGATAAGCTAAACCATGTTTCTTCACTGGGTAACACAGCTGTAGGCCATATTTACTGATGAGTGAATGGCTATCACAAAATACTGCCTAACTTATTATCGCTAACTCACATGTAAAACCATCCTCATCTATTGATTCTACAATAATAAAATTTAAGGTTATTAAAAAACTATTAATTGTCTACTGACTCTCGAGCTCTCAATATGCAACCAAACATTAAAGGTTCACTGCGTACATCATTATCTGAGATTTCTAAATCGTTGTCTACATCAAATTACGGGTAGTTGCTAAATACAACGGGTTTAGCCGGTGGGGCGTGGCTTCGTATGTTGACGTCATGCATAACTTCAGCTATGTTTTGTATTAATTTCCTCGACAAAGTGTTGGGCCGGTCTGTAATGTCTTTAGTCACACAGCATAGCAAAATACAGTCCGTACCAACTAATTCCTTTCATGGTACAACCAATATAAGAAAAAATAAGCTGTCCCTGTGTGTTTTTCTTTCCAAAAATTAGGATCCCTGGAATATTATAAATCCATGGGGCCTACACAGAGTGAAACAATACATGGAGGCCTATAATAAGTTAGTCTTATTTTAGCGGTAGGGATTAGGCTTAATCACTGAAAGAAATAAAAACAATTCAATGGCCTAGGCCCTACTATAGTACAATACTGTACTTAGCAGGAGTGGTGGCAGCGGAAGGGGGATAGGACCCCGTCGGGGAGGCTTCTCTCCCCCTGTCAGGGAGAAAAACCACAATTCGCTAGGGAGAAAAAATGTAATGTAATTTCTACATATTAGTAGACACAAAAATCGACTAAGTAAGACTTTCAAACCAAAAATTATTCCCCACCCCCCGTGTAATACTTTCGACGGATATTGAGAAGACCTCAGATTCCGGGCAAATCCTATGGGATCCAATTTTAATCCTATGAACTAATTATCTTACAAGAGAAAATGGACCTAATAAATTAAAATTACAACTTTTAAGATTTTTTTTTTAGTGTTCACTGCTTTGAAACAATATTGCCGGCTATATTCCAGAAAAGGGGAACCGAATTAATATTTTCTACATATTAGTGGACACCAAAATCGACTAAGTAAGCCTTTCATACCAAAAATTTTTTTTTGGGGGGGGGGGGGGGGGGCGGAAGCCCCGTGGAATACTTTCGACGGATATTCGGGGACCTCGGACCCCGGGCAAATCCTGGCGTCACAGGCCCCTATATATACTTAGTCTATGGATTAATATATGTAATTTAAGTACAGTATATAGGTTATATTAACTTTCCCATGTCGTGTATATTTGTATTGTATAAATGTTATGTAGGCTATTATGCGCCTATTCAGTGCAGATTCTTTAGTGCCTAGGCGAGGGTCTTACAACAGATTCTACATAAGCATAGATAGGCCTAACTTCACGTAAATGATGCACAGGCTTAGACGGACTGCTGCTGGACGCACAATCTAGGACTAGGCCCCAGACTACTGAAAAGACCTCCTGGTCCGATCTAGCCCAGGCTTTAATTGGTTAGAGGGAGCCTAGACCTACGAACGTCCATACTACTTAGGCCAATCGTCTGAAAATGGACTCGATTGTCCCTCACCCGTCCGTAGCAGCAGCAGCACAAGTGAAAACTAAGCTAAGCCGCCTCAGCCTGCTCGCCTTGATAATTTCCCATTGGTCACACAGTGTAGCGTGATCTTTTTTGCTGGACGGCATAATTATACATGACGTCACCATATACAAGCCAACGAAAAAATTATTTACCATTATTAGTGGAGAAGAAATTCAAATGAAAGATGTGTCGAAAGAAGCAATGGTAGTGGATGAACCACCACATCGTCTTTCAATGTTGCGGCGTGTCTGATGGTACGTGGAAGTTTTTTTAGAAGGGGAAGTATGACGTGTGTTCAGGGACGTAGCCAAGATTTTGAAAGGGTGGGGGGAGCCGTTATGCGAATTACGTATGACCCCGGCGGGGTCCCGGGGGCGAATTCCCCTGTGAAGTAGCGCAATCTGAACGTTCTTAGGACTGTTTTGAGAGGATAAAGTGTAAATTTCAATATAAATTGTATTATAAATAAGTGCAACAATAATTATATAATAAATCAACAACCTGATCCAGGAATTCGAAAGAGAGGTGAACCAGGGAGGGACTTTCACAGACCGAGGAACCACCCACCTCAGCACCACCGTGGTTGGGGTTGAGGTTAAAAAATTTAGGATTAGGGCATCTCTAGATGGCCGAAAATTACACTCTCACACTTAAATTTGAATGTATTTTTCTTTTTTTTTCCTTAAAAAAATGAAGGGAGGGGGTGGCGAGCCTTGAATCCTCTGCTCAAAACATTCTTTATCCAGAATATTCATAATCATGAGAAATTGACATGAAAAACAAGATCGACATCCTAAAAACATCAGGAGACGACTCGATAGAGTTTAATGTCATACCCAGGGAAGGGCACAGATCTGTTTTGAAAGGTGGCGGGGGATGACATTTTGTGAGTCAACACGCACCTCAGACCCACCATGGTTGGAGCTGATGTCAGAAAATTTGAGGAAACAGTACCTCTAGATCGACGTTCAGCAAACTTTGGTCCGTGGCCCAAATTTGGCCGCGAAACATTTTTAGAGGGCCGCGAAGCCGTCTGGAAATTGAAAAAAAATAACAAAGAGACGTTTTATCATGGAGAAAATAGTTTTTAATAAAGCGGCTTCACTGTTACAGCGAATGAGTCGCTTGCACACGCTGCTAAAGTGCCAGATGATGCGTGCTATTTGAATAATTATAAGCGGTTTGTGTCTATGCCCACTCGGGAGCCTTTATCTGTATATTTATTCCTGATAGTGCTAGTATGCAACATTATTTTCTATAAATAAATATACTGTAAATATACTTTTTTTAAGCATTAAATACATGTCAAGCGCGGATCCAGAGTTTACCCTGGCTCGCACAGATGGCTTCCCATATTGGGATGGTCGAGAGAAGAGAGCTAGCTTGTTTTGTCGCTGGAAGATAAATTTTAGATATTCGAAAAGTTTTTCTTTTCTAGATTCTTTGAAATACACTTCGTGCATTATGAGACGTCTATTATTGAATACACCCTGAATTCATATTTTTTTCACTACTTTGCTATGGACAATTAATAATTATGATGATGAAGAAGATGATGATGATGAGGAAGAAGCTGTGCAAGATTAATTAACATGCCCTTTGTTGTGAAGTGTCAAGCGAGGCCGGTAGCCAAGTTACGGTTGGGAATGTTCAATGCACACAGTCGGACAATGATGATTTATGATATCTGTAAATTGTATAATAATCTGAAACCCATAAAATATCAGTTCAGGTATTCATTTATCTGTATGGGGAAAATATAACATATGGACCATACAAAATAAAAAAGAATTCAAATAAAATTTAAAATATGTAAAAAAAACATCTACACTAAATCAAAATGAAATATTCACTGCCTTTTGCATCCCAGTTTTAGTATTGCAGGGGTTCTGAAGGCTTTACAGTATAACCAATCCCAGTATTGCTGATTAAAATGCAAAATATTTAAGATTTTATATTCAGTACATTCTCAAATGTTATGTAAATCTCATATATCCCAAAATTACGTTATATTCATGCACTGAAGTAGAAAGTTTAACTTAATAATTTTGATAAGTTTTATGTTGAATGGTTTTTAATATTATTAGTCTAATATGACCACAACATAAGGAAATCCTCTCTTTTAAACTTCTAACCTACTAAACTTTGCGTACCTCAATATACATTATTATATATTTTCTTAAATCAAGGAAGTCCACTTGTTAAATTAGTATATAGTATATACTATAGAGAATTTTGTCTGCCAATCTCAAATATAAAAATATTAGGAAATCGTTTTATGCATGCACTGACATGAGAACTTTAACCCAATAAATTTGATATGTATATGCTTTATGTTGTTTGTTGAATGAACTTCTTTAATAATAATATTACAGTCATATATGACCACAACATAAGGAAGTCCATTCTGTAAATGTTTAGCATTAAATGTTTACAGAGAATTTCGATTGTTTATGAATATCATCATGTTAGATCCAAATCACGTTTTATGCAAGCATCGACAAAGAAAATTAAACATAATAATTTTGATATGTACATGTTTTATGTTATGTGTTAATAATATTACAGTTTAATGGCTTAATGTTAATAATATTACAGTTTAATGGTTTACAATAATATTACAGTTTATTGGCCCCGGAAACCTGAACCCCGACATGGCTAGCCCTAATCATCAGTGCTCGCGCTTCGCTTGCAACCAGACCATTTCACTTCTCGTGGCTACGGCCCTGCTATGACGTGTGTGGCTGAACCGTGTTTGGTTGAATCATGGTAGAAAGAAAAAAAAATCAACAATTGACGGAGGGTGGGGTGGGGAAACACAAATGTACGGTATTATTTATTTAATAAAATAATATTTAATTTGTATACAATAAAATCTTATCACTTAGAGAACAGATAATGATGTCAAAATATTGTATATACATGGAGGCTTCATGATCAAAAGTTCTTGCCAAGATTTGGTATGTTGGTCCCAGGCGCGGCCGGCTGCTGGGCCGCGGCTTGGTGCCTGGAATCATAAAAAAGCCGTGAAGTAAAAAGTTTGCGGAACGCTGATCTACTTAATATCCAGGACAACTTAGGCCTATCTTACTAAGCTTTAACTATACTATAATAATTATGATCAACACTCACACCTTTTTTTTCGTATTTAGCACAATTTTCTTCACTTTTATTGCTATTAATATTATTATCAATTATTATTATCGTCATTATTATCATGATGATCATCATCATCATCATTGTTATTATTATTTTTACTATTAGTATTAGTATTATTAAACAAAACTTGCAAAAGTATAAAAACGAAACTGAACCATACAGTATCGCATTTCTATATCTTAAAAGACCTGGCCTGAGATTTATGGATTTAAGATTTTATTAAATCTCGCTTAGGCCTATGTGTTCTATTAGGCCTATGTATAACGTATACTGATGCATATTTACATGTTTTAGAAGTATTCATTTTGAGTGATCCCAGGAAAGAATTTGTATTGGCTCAAGAACAAGCTTTAAA
>NW_022702824.1:585710-587686 GCF_011630105.1 Anneissia japonica | reverse complement strand
GGAAATAATAATTATCGAAAGTTTCTGAATATAATGATTAGGCCTATCACACATTGAGATGTTTATTCTTTGGATATACAACAGAAGATACATAAATACTGTAAGCTATACAGTGGAAATAATAATTATATACACGAATTTCCGGATATTACAATTATATACATGGTTGGTTAGAAAGTGCACCTTCCAATTCGAGACCCGAATTGGAGGACAAACTGATTTAAAAATGTATGCAATGAAATGTAATTTGTGTTCTGATTGTAAAGCGTACTTTGTGGTACATTATCTTGAAGACATGTCAGATCTGTGCAAATTAATTCAAGTTTCTGAACATTTACATGAATTATAATTATTCCTGAGAAGGTCCAAAATGTTGCAAATGTTGTTATAAGTCAATTTCATATAGGCCTACTTGTAAAATATGGTATCCTTTACGAGGTTAGGCTCAGTCAATGAATCCAGTTGATAATTATTACTATCTACTATTGAATTGTACATATCTATATGTATAACAATATCAAATATATTTTGAACTACATGCCATATTACTGGGATAAAACTGTTGTAGCTTTTATGTACAACCAAATGGAATTAAATGAGTATTAGTTTAGTTTAAAAAAAAAACATTGCCAGGTCTTGACAACAGATGAAATCAAGTAAGTTGTTTTGAATAATCTTCACTAAATTGTTTTGCATGTTCCTCAAGTATTAAATGTGATGACTAACTCTAAAAGAAATGTGTGTTTTTTTACACAGGAACAGGCCTATCACTTCCGTGTTGCAATTGTTATAGGCCAAAATCTAACAATTAAATTGTATCTTATAATCAACAACATATTCTATCAATAACCACAAACGTAATGTCGGAGATTATTCGATATGCAGATTATAGGCCTATCACTTCCGTGTTGCAATTGTTATAGGCCAAAAGCTAACAATTAAATTGTATCTTATAATCAACAACATATTCTATCAATAACCACAAACGTAATGTCGGAGATTATTCGATATGCAGATTATAGCCATATAGTACAGAATACTCACCCTGGAGTCCACTCATTTACCCAAAATAATAATAGGAAATTAGATTTTTCTATTATATGTATATCATATTGACTTGAAAATTGTGTAACTTGACATATTACTATAGTATTTTTAAGAGAAGGTAATAAATGCAAGTTATGATGCTAAATATTGTTTAAAAAAATTAATGTTTAAGAAATGAGATAGAAAAATAATTCCAAGGGTATTCTTCATGATTGTATCTTTTTTTTTTAATGGTGTGAAGGAATGTATATAAATGTTCTGTACTATTATGACATAATAAATACATTTTTGGTAGAAAACGTTTTCGCCAATATAGCTGCCAGTATATTGGAAATATTAAGTAAGGAAATTGATCGCCACTTTTAAAGAAAAGCCGAGGATTATTATGGATACAGGTTAATATGCATAATTAAAGGAGCGCACAATATAGGTTCCAATATCATTGAAAAAAACTTTAAAACAATTCAATTTTATACCTATTTAATCCAGGTGATTTATTATTCTTGCTTGTCTTAAGGGAGGATAAATGTTCCGAGTATTTTAAAGGCTCTTCCAATAGAAATACTTTGGTCAATAGCAATTAGTATTGGAGCTTTAGTACTAAAATATCATAAATATCCTCATTACATACAAGTTGTTTATTATAAAGATTATAATAAAATTTGAAAACCTTTGAAAATGATTAAAAGAAAATTCTTGACCTTTGTTTTCATTATTATAAAGATTATTATATTTATTTTTGATCAGATAAAAATGGTATTAAAGTCATTAATATTATCAATGATATTATGTCGGTATGATACGTTACCTTGTGCTTGGTACATAAGAGAAAGACCTTAGATAACAATTAAGCAGACAAAAGGCAAAGGGCGTAATTCCAATGAAATTAAGAAAAAATATATATGTGTGTATATGTTAATTGGTATATA
>NW_022702824.1:564133-585497 GCF_011630105.1 Anneissia japonica | reverse complement strand
CATGTGCATGTGCATGTAAAATCATGGAATGTGATGTACATTGAAATATGCGTTGAAAAAAATTAGTCAGCCATTGTGGACTGTCACCTTTAAAGTGCAATTGTGTTTTAATTGATGTCATTGATGACAGAAAAAAAAATCAAAAGGAAATTTTAAAAAAAAGATAGAAATAAAGTTGGGTGATATTCCCACGAAAGAGAGAAAAAAACGAAAGATTATAACCTCCTCGATTTAATAAGAATTTCTCTTGCGGAATTTATAATTTTCCATCGTTTCCTTAAATTATAATAATGGCAAAAACATTATAATTGAATAATAATAATTTATTATTATTCAATTATAATAATGTTTTTGCCATGAAATTCTTTTATTTTCAAAATTGAGAAAGTACTTTCTATAGGCTTTCCTCCCTCCTCCATCAAATGAGCCTTTCATCTGACTCTTATTCCTTCAATTTTTTTTTTCTTAACTTCTCAAGTTCCATCTGTTTAAAAGTTAGAAGTTCTGTCTCAATACTGAATACTGAAATAAGTTATTGTCCAACAAAAAGAAGGAAAAACATTTGAAAACTGGCAAAAAAATTAAAATCACAGCAAAGATTATTAAAATATGATTTTTCTTCTTGTTCTGAGATGCAAATTTAATTGTTGCTGATCGAATCTCCATTAGATCATCTCTAAAAACAACTGATCATTAATGGTTATAAGACTAAGATCATTGTGTGGAACGTATTGTACGATAATTTATTAATTACGGATTTGACAAGATTGATATAATTCTCATCTTTAAGAAACGAATTATTACATTTCCAATAGCCATTTCCACGTTCTATTGTATTTAGCTCTAATTCGTTAACAATAATTGAATGGTCTGATCTGTATGAATTCATATTATCGTGGTGTTCTGGTTCTTTGGTTTGATTTTTGTTTTGGATTGTTTTTTTTTCCAACATTCGTAGTTAAGTAGTCCTGTGTATAAACTGTATCTGGTCGACTAAACTGACAACCCTATCAGATGTGTTTTAATAGTGGCTGCTGAAATGAGGGCGTTATGGTCACCAAGCACAAAAAATGTTTAATTTAAGGAATTTGTTTAATAAAATCAAGGGTTTCTTTAAAATGTATTATAAATTTCAAACTCATGCCAGGGTGAACTTATAACTTCATTCAATCAAATTTAACCACGATGTTCTAAGAAGGTAGCAAGCCTAGCACTTACGGTACAGTATAATATAATGGTCCAGTCCGTAGAGTCAGATAAATTAATAAGCGGCAGATTTTGAAACATAATGTTTTTAAATTGCTAGTAATTAAAAACTAAAACTTCAGTCTTAAATATGTTTACAAATTACAATGAAGAAATACTCTTACTTTCTATACAAAAACAGCGTGCATTAGAATAAAACTAACGCCGCTTTTTAAAACGCGCTTTCATTATGGCCCTTTCATCGTTGTTTCAAGATTGTGATTGGTTGAAATTGAACAATATTAACATAACACTGACACCGCTTATATTATAATTACGGCACTTTTAATGTTACGAAGTAACGGCACTGCACAAAGTTAATGTCGCATACGGTTGTGGCTTAAACCCTCAACCCCAGCTCGGGGGTTCGTAACCCTTATTGTGCAAGTTGATTGTTTCCTTAGGCAAAACACTTTATCCAGAGGTGCATCCAGGATATTTTTCTGGGTGGGTCGTGATCATATTTTTTTGGACCTTTTCACAATGAAATAACAACAAGATGTGATTAAAATGTCTATAAATTTGCTTGAAGCAGATGGCAGGCTCAGTTTCAGAATTGCTGAAATTGAGATAGCTTACGTTGCGCAATTGGCAAGGTCTTTGGACTAATTGCTGATACCTCATTAATGCTTTTTCATTTATGTCATTGTGAAAAGGCCCCAGAAAAAAATGTCTTCGGAAAAAGTGTGGACCTTTGCAAATTTTGGAAGGGGGAGGGGTCGTACGACCTTCCCTTGCATACACCCATGTTATCTACATTTGTCTCAACCCAGGAGTATAAATGGAAACCAGCATAATATACTGGGAAGGTAAAACAAATCAATTGTATATTCTGTACTAATAGCTTCCTAAAATTCAGGCCTACAGTATAAGCATTTCAAATGTAAATATTTATTGTTCCTGTTTAGTAGCTCAAAACCAATCAACTGGGGTGGATCAAGAAGTTTTTACAACGAGGGGCACCAATTTCATTTATTATAATCTCTCCACACCACCAATTTCATATAGTCATAGATTAAATATAATTTTACAGACAAATAAGTATGCAATAATGGTATAATTCGTGTTCAGTATATGCTCTTATGAAATATTTAGTATTTGAATAAGAGTCGGCACTGGCAAAGCCAGGGAGCAAGTGCCCTAAATGTGCAACGTTAACAAAACAACAAATAAACTCACAAGAAGCATATTTCTGTATAACATCCAACATCCTCTCATGTGATTGTCATAATAATCAAATATATTGAGCTGAACAAATTTGGGCAGCAAACTTATCTTAATAATAATTTGTACTTACATAATCATCCTCATATGGTATTCTGCTTTCCCTTTTAAAACGTATTATAGATCTTCGATGTCTGAAACTACGTTGCCTATTAGTTCGTCTATTTACTGAGACATCCTGAGTATCCTCCGTGATTTCAAGACAGGAGTGCCTATCACTATCAGCATTGGTAGGATCCATTGCTGTTTAAAATGCAACTGAACCATTTATCAGGCACTGTATTAACATCTGTGTAAACCTCGAAGTGTGTAAAGATTCAGCTATAAACATAGGACCAATTACTGAACCAGTTTGAATAATTGTTTTGGTATTTTCCTTTGAAGGTGTGGAATTATCTTTAAAAATTAGCTCACATGACACTACCACTAGCAGTAGCCATACAAGAGCACCAATTACTTTTAGCAGCTGATTGGCTGCAGCAGTTAACTAAACTAAAGGTAAGTTGAAATCACTGAAACATGCAATTAGTCATGTGGTGTACTCTGTAAATGGTATTAATCGTATAGGATCTGCAATATTATAGTAAGCAGAAACGCCTACTTTAGGAGGGTTCACAATAATAGCTTTTACTTTACTTCTGTTGTTTTAAAGGGGACTGTGACACTTTACAAAAAGGACAAATATTCAAATCAATACATATTCAGATTCAGATATTTGTTACGTCAAAATATCGGTACATCATGTAATCTGTTTCTATGATTCAAAAATACAAACAAGGCATATTTTATATACACATGGACACATAAAACAAGCATTAAATAATCAATGCACACGTCAAACGGCATAAAAGTTTGTTATATTTTATATATGGGTGTAAGCCTCTCGTACAACAAGTAAACTGACATTTTCATTTTTATTCTTAGAACATGGATGATTTGACGAACTTGAGTATCAATTCATTTAACTCATCTGCCGAAGAATCAGATTTCTACGGTTTCACAGATGAACATTTAGGTTTAGTAATATCAACCCCTGTAACCATTAATTTGCAACCCAGGCTAAATAATGCAACAAATGGAAGTACCAACTTTAAATCGAATCACGTCGAAACCATAACACGGTTTCCCTAATCAAATGATATGGATAACATGTATAATGATATTGATAAACAATCAAAATTCTCTGTACTATATTAAACATTTACAGAGTGGACTTCCTTATGTTATGGTCATATTAGACTGTAATATTATTATTAAAGAAGTCTATTCAACAAACAACATAAAACATACATATCAAAGTTATTAGGTTAAAGTTCTCACGTTGGTGCATGCATAAAACGTAATTTCCTAAAAATTAGATATCTGAGATTGACAGTCAATCAAAATTCTCTGTACTATCTGTGCTAATTTAACGAGTAGACTTCTTTCCTCGTCGATGCGTACATAAAATGTAATGTCTTGGAATTTAGATCTAACGTATATAATGATATTGATAAACAATCAAAATTCTCTGTACTATATTAAACATCTACAGAGTGGACTTCCTTATGTTCTGGTCATATTAGACTGCAATATTGTTATCAAAGAAGTCTATTCAACAAACAACATAAATCATACATATCAAAGTTATTACGTTAAAAGAGAACTAGCAAAATTATTTTTTTGTTCTAGAGAGGATTTTTGATTTGCCATTAATAATAAAATCAACCTTAAAATCGTTTTTTGGCTTTTTTTTAAATGAAGTTATAGACGATTTTATACGATTTTACCATGACGTCACTGGCGAAAAAGTAACAAAAGATCGTGTAAATAGCGCCGCGTATATGGTATCCGCCGCGTACGATCTTTGCGTGTATGCTGTAACCATGGCTGTAAATTGTGATTTTTGCACTTTCTGATGGGGCGCTTATTTAAACGGGGCGCTTATGAAAACAGAGTGGAAACTAAGGGGGCGGTTATGGAAATAGATGAAAATCGAGGGGTTCTTATGGGAAATTGGAAATTATTAAATTCAAGAGGCACCTTTTGAATGAAAATGACATTACGAATTGTGGTTAGGCGGAAAAGAAATCCTCCAGAGAACTGGCTCATGACAAGAATGCGTGAATATTTACATAACAGCAAAATAGCAGGTGCAATTAGTGGTGGTGGGTAGTGGTTAGCTTGTTGGCCATCTGCCGAATGAGATTAGCAGGATGACAGGATCATTGTTTTTTTTTCTTGAAATCTCAGAAGAGAATGTGGTAAAGGTCGGGAAAAAAAGAGAAGTAGGACTAGGCATAGAAAAATATGTAAAAACTAGAGTAAAGTTGGAAATATACTGTCTGTCCAGGGATCAGAGCTCTCATCTGTCAAAAGAGAAATATCCTCATTCTGATATTGACCTAAGAAGAATGTGTTTCCACTCTGCAGCTCAAATCATGCCAACAACCACAGTCCCAGGATTGATTGGATTATTGACTTGCTAAAAGGGGCGCTTAAGGAAATTTTCACGTTAGGAGAGGCGGTTATTCGAGAGGGGCGCTCATTCAAACGGGGCGCTTATTCGCGCGAGTACGGTATTTAATAGACGAATATCACAACAATTCAGTATTACTCACTTACAGTACAAACTTCAACATTTAGAATCCTAAAATGTATTTACTGAATTTAAGAGTCTAATGAAATGCCTTGCTCTTGTCATTTTCCAAAGTTACACAAACATAAAAAAAATGGTAAAAATAGTATAAATAAAATTTTATTTTATTTTTTTTTGGTTCCAATACAAAATATTATAACCGTGCATACACAAAACTTGCAAAAGTGAGACTAAACATTTTAAGAAAGTCTAGATGTATATTTACAGTATTATTATAAAAGTGAAATACTCTAATATAATTACCATACTAGGCTTGTTTATAGTCGTTGATTTATATATTTGTTTTTTTAATTTTTACTTGTGACTTTTGCAACTGCTGTTGAATGCAAATTTAAATAAAATAAAAAAAATAAAATAATGTCCAAATTAGTGTTTCTTTAATGAAAGTTAAAATATATTATATTTTGTTTTGGTGAAAGAGCATAATTTACTATTTTGTGAATAATTTTAATGCCTTTTCTATTACAATAGTAACAACAAACTACAAGAGGGCTGTAAACTGGAATGGCTTCCTTGTTGTAAAATAAACGAGTTGTATTTCTACTCTGAGTGATTGTGACTACCTTACTGCTTTTTGCCTCACTTTGATATAGTCAGTGTGCACTACTAGACTTCAAAAAATTATGAACAAGGTTTCACTGGTACTCTTTGGTCTTTAATGTCTTTCCAAAGATCCTTACCGTGAACTATAACAGTAAAATATAAAACAAGTTAATTACACAACTGCAACTATAACTGATTTTCTCTAAAAACATTATCATGGTTTTTCCCATGAACTCAAAATTAATTAACCGTAACAGAGTTTGCATTATCATAGCAATTATAGCATAGTCACTATATCTTTTATATCGTATTATTAATACAACAGCATATATTCCTATTATTAAGAACACAATTATTGTATAGTACCTCAATTGCTCTCCACAAATAATCAGCAGTGCAATGTCTTCAAGATTTATAATCATCTGATATCCTAAAAATAAAAATGATTGATAATCTAATAATAATCATTGGTAATTATCTACAATCAGATATGTATGAGGTCTAAATATAAGTATTTGTATCCCAAAACAAATGAATAATATCCATAAAAACATCAATACACAAGTACAGCCCTTCGATTCCTGGCTGTTTCCAAATATGGAATGAGTTAGGCAAGTCATGAATATTCATGAGCTCAAACAACAACGAGCGTGCGGTCTTCTCTAGCAAAGCAATATCTACTCATATTTTCTGAGATAAAACTATGATTAAACTAACACATTAAACACTGTATTTATCTGTATACAGTAATATTAAACTGCTCATAAAGGTCTATAATTTTTACTGGACCTTTGACCTACGTCTTCATACCAGTTTGCCTTAACAATCTTTCAATAAATTAATATCAACGAATCTCTGTTATAAACTTTCTCTAGGCCTAGGCTATAACATGGTCACCTACGGCACCAAAAGTGCTTCATAATACGGTCATAAATAACAAATGAACAAAAGTTTGTTAAGGAAAACCATTGCAATAGTAATTAACTATAACTCACTCAAAATCATTAAATCAAACTTGGTAATTCCCATCCGGCGTCAAATCCACAATATCGTTAATTTAACTGACGAAAATGATCAATAACTCGTCGTTAGGGAAACCATCAAAAAACCACTACGCCGAGAGAGGGCGCAATTCAAAAGATTATACCCAGGTATAAACCGCACAGTCAGTGTTGATGCAATTGCATTAGGGTATTGACATATTACAATTTCAACTACAGCAATGTACCTACAACAGTTCTTATTCCCATTACGAATCAGCTTTCAACTGAAGTTTTAAATCATATTGTTACTTATACGAATGATGATAGTACACAGGTAAGACATTTTTTAACATTTATACACACAAATGTTTTACAATTACATAGTCATGATTATGTAAAGACCAAATAAAATAGATTTTGAAATCTTAAAAACCGTAAAATTATGTATCTGTAATATTAATATAATGATCCATACCTTCAATTGGTTTTCATTGGAATATAAGAAATATTTCCTCACAGATGCATGCAACTTATTTGATATCAACATCACTTATGGAACACTCTAGAAAGAAAGAATAAAATGTTTTGAGAGATTAATGTTTAGGAAAGCTGTTTTTCTGAAATTTATATTATAACTACAAAAGTGGTATCAGTGCAGCCTGTGAAAGGTGCTTTCTTTCCATAAATATAAATTAACAGTAATGTTGACAAATATTTTACTGGTTTTTAACCCTTGGATTTTAAATGTGTATTTTCTTTCATCCATCTGTATTACTGTAATTGATTAATAAACTTAAATCTTAAAGGTTAATCTTTTGTTAACCCTTTCCAGTCTGCCCCATTACCATTGCCTGAGGCTGTACCAAAGCTAGGAAATTACATCTTCTACACTAAATGTCGGGTTTTTACTGGGTGCAGGCATTTTATTTGGTCTAAATACAGGAGGCCCTCTACAGAAATACTCCTACATCACACTCAAAAATTCCTATAGCGGTCAGCCTAGCTATAAATTAATTATCATGAAAGCTATACGACGCCCCTCGCTATAAAGTATGGTCGAAGAGGCGCCGTTCGCGACACCATTCGACTGGAAAGGGTTAAATTGTGGCTGCTTTTCATGATAGGAGACATGATGATGTTGATTCACTGATTCTAATAAATGTAATGTACCACTGGAGCTCCACATATGGATGCTCTTTTTCCCATTACTGTTCCCATCTAATTATTTTATATCTGTTAATAATCAGAGGAAGTTTTTTTTTATATTGATTTTGCAGATTGTTTGTGTAGGTATAATTACCTACACAAAACTGATTAAACTGATGACAAATTAAACTAGGGTAACACTGATAAGCTGAGCTCCAAATGTTTAAAAAAAAATGTTTTATCTGTTTAATGTACGGTATCTGTTGTACAATCGGCTTCAATATTCAGCGGTGTGATTTGGTTCAATAATAATTAGAAAAATCCTGGTAATCAAACAAGCTAGTAAGATTATAGGTACCGGCGTTAAACAATTATATGTAGGCAAGTTGATGATTTAAAAATTAAAATGCTTGACATAGATACTGCCATTGCTGTCTTTAAATCTGGTACATTAGTTCAGAAATTAATTGATCACATTAGAGGTCAGCATTCATATCATAACAGTCAGTTTATCATATACCGTACTCGCGCGAATACGCGCCCGGGCGCTTAAAATATTTTTTTTGCACTTTTTGAGGGGCGCTTATTCAAACGGGGCGCTTATTCGAACGGGCGTTTATCAAAACAGAGTGGAAATTGAGGGGGGAGCTTATGGAAATAGATGAAAATCGAGGGGTTCTTATGAGAACTTATTAAATTCAAGAGGCATATTTTGAATGAAAAACGATTATAAGGATATCAGGAAACCGCAAATTACGAATGGTGGTGCGGCGGAAACTTTCGTCCAAAGAGCATGACTTGTCATGACAAGAAAGTTGTGAGTACATGCATTACATAACAGCAGAATAGCAGATGAGATTAGTGGTGGTGGTTAGCTTGCTGGCCATCGGCTGATTGAGATCAGCATGATGGCATGATCATGGCATGTTTTCTTGAAAGTGTTGATGAGAATGTGTTAGGTGTAAATTGTCGGAAAAGCAGTAGGACTAGGCTATAGAGAAATGTTAGAAGATGAAAGTTGGAAATATACTGTCTGTCCAGGGAGCTCTCATCTGTCCAAGATAAATATCCTCATTTTGATATTGACTAAAGGAGAATGTCATTCCACTCCACACCTCAAATCATGCCAACATCCACAGTCCAGGATTGATTGAGTTATTGAGGGGGCGTTTATTCAAACAGGGGCGCAGGAAATTTTTACGAGGGCGTTTATTCGTAGGGGTATTCTTGCATTGTATCCATAAGAAAATGTATATAATATTATCCCAAAATTTGTAGAAACAGTATTCTCGGTGATTTCTATTATAATTTAAATATTTAGCTTTCATTGTATCTCCAACTTTGCAGTAGTTTGTGAAAAGTTTGTTAAGTAACATATATTTTCTTTATTGTTCTACTAATATTTAATCAAAATTGGTAATTTAATAAATTTTAACAATTTTCTATGTCATTGGGTGGAATTTGTAATTAGGTTCAAAAAAGTAGTTTTTAATTGTAATGTAACATTGTAATTGTAATTAGAAAAATGGCAATTACATTTGATTATATTTTAATTTCAAGACTGTGTTTGGTTATCAAAATCTGAGATATGCTGCAAATTATGGCCAAATGTCTCCCGGCCATATCGTCCGTAGTCTTCTGACCACATATATTGGTTCAGGTATTCGGGCAGCCTTTCTCTTCTCTTTTCACTCCCCTCATTGCCTTCAATTTAATCTTAGCTTTGTTCCAATAGGACTATACATTCTCTGTATGGGTTCCACTTACTGGGTTTATAGGCTTACAATCTATTCAGGCGTCTGTACAAGGCCCATTCATTGGAGTGTACTATCGATCCCGGGCGGAGGTGTTGCTGAATAATCAGAAGAAGTGTCTGTGCCCTTCTGTCAGGAACGAGTTGGAGGTATCCCCTTGATGGTGTTTCAGTGGTATCTACTATTCCAAACACCAATTGCTACTGTTGAGAAGGTCTGCCGCGTCCATTCTGTGAATTAAAGAATTCATACAGACTCTAAATCAATATCACCTTCTCGAACTGCAATACATCTAAAGCAATACATATTGAAAAACAACTATGCAGTAAAAAACAATGGCTTTTCATTATTAAGTGACTTACCTTGGGTTTATGTGAAAATTTACTTTCATCAACTCGGACGATGACATTTGGGTCCCCGAACAGTCTGGGAACAGTCAGAAGTTTTCGAGTACAAATGTCTCACAGGTACCTTCACTGCTGTATAACCATCTTTTTGGTCAACCCGGTACATACAACAATCTGAGAACATTATTTTAATAATAATAATAAATGTTTTAGTTTTTTAAAATATTTTTAGTATATTCACATTTTTATTATTTATTTTAATTGAAATTTGCATTAAATCGTATCTAATCTGTCTCCCTCCCATCCCAACATCCATAGAAATGGGCGGACCCAGAATTTTCTAAAAAGGAAGGGGGGAGGGGCACAACATGTTCAAAATAGATACGTAAATGCATTTATTTCTATACATGCATTGACATTTTAAAATTTAGTGGCAAAACGGACTGAGTGGGGGCACATATGCTACCCCTTGACTCCTCTATTGGATGCGCCTGATAGCCCTGTAATAGTAGGGCTAATGTGTAGATAATCATAGAAGCCAGGGATTACTTATTTTCAGTGATGTATTTTCTCCTGAAATTTTGTAAAAAAATTAATAACCTATAAAATTATTGCCTTTAACATGGACATCCAATTTTGTATTGGCCTATTTTAATAACTTTACCACAATGTATTAATCAAATGTCTGAGACAACTAAATAAATTGAAATAAAATATCCTACTGTACACACAATAATAATTTTTAAAAAAGGCTGTACAAAGCTGAAATCAAAGCAATTATGAAATACAGAAAACACAATAACAGCTGAAAACCGATATGGCCAATAAAGTTAGCAAATGCTTGCTCAATTTTTAATGTGTTCCAAGAGAGTTTAATTAACAACAGTAACAGAAGACGCGCATCATGGGACGCGCAGTATCATGGGAGTTCTATATAAAATAAATCCTTGAAAAACTGAGACCGGCAGTGGCGGCAGAGGCTCGATCTCATGACACGATGATTATACAAAAGCCGGGCACTCGCTGCGCCCGGCGGTCGTCGGCCAACGCGATTCTGTGGAAACGGTAACACCACAACGCGCACGCAGCTGATTGTTTCATTTCAACGACAATCCGTTCGTGACTGCCACCGACATTCAGCAGACGGCGTATTGTCGTCTCGCGCTCACGAATAGCAGAGTTGAATTAATTTGCCCACGCGTGCCCGGTTTGTGTGCCTACTTTGTGCTGAATTTTCAGAAGCCGTATCTTTAATTTTAAAGAATAAAAATTAAAGAGCTGTAGGTTTACTGATTCACGTTTTCAGAAAATTCATCTAAGCAGTCCTTCGTTTTCAGTGTGGCGAATCCAGGAATTCGAAAAAGAGGGGCATTAGGTGACACTTTTATAGATTTTATCCCACCCCTGCATTTACCGATGTTCACAAGTAAATCAATGGTTAGGGACACATATAATAAGTCATAAGAATGGAATTAAATTTATATTTTATAATACACGTATATATACACGTATACACGTATAAATATATGTATATACGCGCGCGTGTGCATATATACACGCGCGCGTGTACATATATACGCGTGTACATACATACACGTGTGTATATACATACGTATATATATTATGTATATATACGTGTATATATACGTATATATGTATACGTGTATATATATATGTATACGTGTATATATATATACCTGTATATATACGTATATATATATAAGTATACATATATATATACACGTATACATATATACGTATATATGTATACGTGTATATATATGTATACGTGTATATATATACGTGTATATATACGTATATATATATAAGTATAAATAAAATATATAAGTATAAATAAAATATATATATATATAAATAAATAAATGATGGAGGGAGGGGTGATTTATTTTTATGGGGGCCTAACATAAAATATAATACAAAAACACAAGTAGTGAATCTGCGAGGCAGGATTTTGTCAAAGATTTCAGACGTTTAGTGTTCGGACCACCTCAGCCCCACCATAGTTGGAGCTGAGGTAAATTTATGAGATCGAAGCTAGCTAGCTAGGCTAGGCTGGCTGGGAAACACTCTCAGACCTTAATTTGGATCAAATCAAATCAATTATTGCAGATTAACAACAACCACGTTGCGTCATAGACAGGCCTACCTAAATTCATAACCACATCGGTGCACTCCAACATATTTTTTCTCTAACATGACCTTCACCAGGTCTCCTTTGCACCCTAGAGAGGGCTCAGTCACATAATGTGTAGTAGGCTGCCCATTTCATTAGCATTGTTTGTTTTCCCTTCTTTTTAAAAAAAATGATAAATTGGGGCAGGTGGAAAAAGGTTTTTTTTTTGTTTATTCATTTTTTAAATACTCATCAGATGGAATAAAGACAACCCACAGAGGCCTGGAATGGCAATATCTTTCATTAGACAACAACTTTAGACTAATTTGTATGGCATCTGGTTAAAAATAGATAAATTCACTCATATTTTTTTTTTAATTTGTAAAGAAAAATTGTTAAAAAAAAAGTTCTCTAAAGTTTTTTTTTGTTTTTTCTGCCCCTATTTTTTCCAGTGAGGCCCTTCAAATTGCAAACAACTTAACATTAATATGAATGTTTTAAAATGGTAACAAAAAATAATTTTAAAAAAAGTAATTTTTTAGATATTAAAATTAGGTCGGAATCTTAGATACAGTAGTATATGAATAATAATCACGGTCAAAACTAATTGATGCTAATCTTTTATTAACTTAATTATTGATTTTGTTTAAATGTTAATCTGCAAGGTTTGTTCGTTTTAAATAATCTACTGCACTGGACACTGCTACTCAGATGGGCAGTGGAGCGTAAAACCGTACTGCGCATGCGAATACATGGGGAAGTCGTTCGTTGTGTGGGTTTGACAACGGACTTTAAGCGATTTGGCGTTGTGTTAAGACTGAAGCCTGGTTTTCACGAGAGCCATCCGGATCTGGAGCTAACCAAGCGCTAACCGTTACCACCTGCGAGAGAACGCCCAATCGGTTAGTGCTAACCATTAGCGGTATACAGATACGCTAACGGTTAGCAAGTGCTATCGGTTAGCAAGTTAAGGGCATTTCTATCATCAACCAATCACACGTACATGTTTACAGTTTCCAGTTTCTTATTGGCCAGTGATCGATCATCATATTGTTCGTATCCGGATCGGGATTTTCTCACATGGACGCACGGCAGCTAACGGTTAGCACGATCCAGATCCTGCTAACCGTCAGCTGCCGTGTGAGAACATAGCCTACGGCAACTTGAGTTTTATAAATTCGCGCTCGCTGGGGCGCCTGCATAATTGATCATGAGATACGAGTGAGCCCATTGTCCTGTAAATCAAAACAGCTATGATGTTGAGACGGGAAGTGCATAGTACGACGTTCATGATTGACTGAATTCCCCGCGTCGCCCACCTTGAAAGCTCGCTATTATTGTGTACAGCGAGTTCTGAAGAACACAAGCCCTCGCACACAAGTCCAATAATAAGGTAAGACTTTTTTTATTCTTTTGTTTCGCATATTTATGTTTTTAAACATCATCGGAAGAGGGCAGAATAAAAATAAAAATAAAATTTTGTTTTCTTATTTAGCAAAATGTTTTGTCAAAAACATCCAGACACAGGAGAAAATAAAAATAAAATGTTATTGGTGAATGTAAAATATAATATAATTTATATAATTAGGTAGAAATATTTCTTATCTGTGGAGATTTCAAGTCAGCAGAGGGCGAAATAAAAATTTTTAAAAACTGATATTTTTCTGAAATTTCCACTTCCACCAATTGGCCAAAAATAAAATTTTATTTTCATTTGAAATCATCAGTATTTGCAGTCGGTGGGTTCGCTAAACAGGGTATAAAAAAGTCTGCCACATAACCAGAAGAAAAAATCGAATCAAATCAAACCTAATGATCTCTCTTGATTCAGTGCCCATCTAGTGACAATAAGCTTTCCTGCTCCTTATTCATTTAATCAAATTTATGTCTTTCTTTAAAAAAATAGAGATTTGTCAATAAAGTTTTGGCAAATTAAAAATGTTAATATCAAATAGTTATTTTTGTAATTGGAATTAGTTACTTTTTACTTAATTTGTATAATTGTTGCTTACATATTTACTTCTTCCCACTGATGTTTACTAAAACTAAATAAGGTGGAATGGAAATTAAATAAATATAACTCCTTAAATGATACAAGAAGACAAAAATTAAAAACTTTCAAATGCTCTCATATTTAATAAAACAGCATCTAGTTCTATAAATAACAACAAATATTCAACACAAATACATAATGCTTTAGCTGTACTCTTCTGTAAAGTATTTTTGTCTGTACAATACATGAAATATCTAAAATATATCCTTTTTATACATATCAAATATTACTATAAAACATAAATGATACAATAATAAATACTGAAAGATGCAATATTTAAATAACTTGTTTATATCTAAACTGTTATTATTTTTGTAATATGTATTATTTTCTATAGTATTAATAGTCATCAAGGGTGAACCTGTAAGAAGGGGCACTGATAGTAATTAATCAACTAACTAGGTCTAGTTCCTAAAAGACCAATCATTTTCAATGTATTTTGAATTACTTTTGTTTCATATCACATCATTTCATTTCAGATTTTCCCAAATTAGTCTGATCGAACCAGTGCACATCAAGAGTAGGGGTGATGCCAAGGTTATGTGGACATTAACAAAATGGTGTAGGAGATTTTCCCTTTTGACCTTGATTTCTTCCAATGAGAGCCAGTGAAAGAGCAATTATAATAACTTTAAAAGTAACCCCATCTTGCAAATATCAAAATATTATCATCATAATCATCTGCGACCATCAGGTCGTAGTTGACCCCTCGTGACATCAAGCATGATTTTCCTCCACACAAATCTGTCTGTGTCAAGTGCTTTAGATCGGCAAGACAAAACAGAAAATGCTAAAAAAACTTTTTTATACTACTGGGAAAAATGGGATTAGTTTTTAGTATATAAGACATGATTATGATTTTATATCTACAATTAATTCTACATTTGTTATGCTAAGAAAATTAGGTCACATGTTTAATATCACAATAATATTCATATCATTATGATAGCCTAGCAAAATCAATAATAAAATCTTACTATAATTTACATGCATTAAAGATTGTTCACCTTTATTATAATCAATAATGTACTTGCGTCACATAATTATTATTAATGTTATTATTATTCTTATTATTTTTATTATAATTATTATTACTAATCAGTACAAATACACTCAGCACAATCAATTGTTATATACAGTAATTTAACATTGTTATATTGTACTTTTATAAAAAAGGAGATAAAATTTTTATATTCCGACATTAATTAATTTCACTAATATGTATTGTTATCTATAAAGCAGTAGTTCTTTTACATGCATTTTTGGGTTAATTGGTACCAAATAAAGTTAACATTACTAATCCAATTAGGTGAGACTTTTCTTATAACCATGTTTTGCGAACTTATTTTTTTGAAGATTGTCAAAGGAGGGCAGAAAAAAAAAAAATTGCATTTGCCAAAACATCCAAACGGAGGTGAAAATAAAAAAGAAAATTTGTTAGTGAATGTAAACAATGTAGTAATGGGATGGCTTCAGCAGTGCAGCGCAAATTCGAGAGCGGCACTAATAAAAAATATTGGCGTGGCGCTTTCTATGCCCGTTCCGAAATTACCTATTTCATGGTAGGTCTACCATTGGTCCTACATAATCGTAAATGAACGTTTATAATATGCTTGTGTCTTTATTGTGTTATGTATTCATATTAACTCCTTATACATTGTATTTAAAACCCTTTTTTTTTCAAAGTATTTCATAATACACAGATCAATATATACTCTGAGTTGAGCACCGCGGCACTTAATGGAGATCGAAGCTTAATGGAAACAATCATGTTTTATTCGAGAGCGGCGCCTATTCGAGCATTTACGGTAATCAGGAAGAAATATACATATCTTATTTTTGGAGATTACAAAGCAGCAGCGGGCATAATAATAATAAAGAAAAACATTTTTTTCTGAAATCTCCATTTTTCGAGGCGCCTGGTGCGCTAATTGGCCAAAAATAAAAATTTAATTTTATTCAAAATCATCATTATTGGTGGGTGGCAGGTTCGCTAAGCAAGGTATGAAAAAAGTCGCTCGTAATAAGGAATTATGACTATTTTAAATGGAATTCCAGACATTTTATCACTCTTCATTTTTGAAGAGTTTAAAAACTGTTAGTCAGTTACGTAATACATTGCTGTTATACTAAAATTTACAGAATGATAAATGTAAGTTAATTATATTGTTATATATATATATTGGCTTATCAATTAGTATTCTATCATAAACTAACTTCTATAGATTAAATGTAATGTAACCTATATACTTAAATATTAGCCTTATTAATATTGGGCCTATACTACTATTATATTAATTCTATTACCATGTAATAATTAGTCTTACATCAAATTTCATTAATGTTAAGCCAAAAAATAAGGGTTGCTTCTCACTAGTAGCTTTCAACTCAATATTATAGTACACTTGATAAGACAATTTAAGAATATGGCACCAATAGCTATATGTGATTTTCATTATTTTATTCAATATTTGTGGCAAAGACAAGCCAAACCAGTCACTGGTCGCAAATCGTGTTTCCGAGAAAATGGCCGAAACATGCTGGAAAGTCAAATTTTAAAAAATCTATTTTATTGCACTAAACTATTTTAAACCTTTATATATCTACACATCATTCTTTGCTGTTATTTTCCCCATTTTCAATGTTAAAACAATACTTTTTAAGGATGAACAGATAGTTTCTGCATGAGAAATGCCTGAAATCATAAACTTTGAAGGTTAATTTCTCATATATTGTTCTTTAAACAGCTGTGTGGTTAAACGCTTGTAACTTCATAAGGAAATTCCCAATTTGAATGATTTTTTACCATTTTATAGCTATTATTATACTCTCTAACACTGTATTAATAACTCAAAATCGATTTTTGCGACGAGTGACTGGTTTGGCTTGTCTTTGCCACATTTACTCAATTTTATCTTGAAAAAATGGGGGGGGGGCGCATTGGGCCGGCTGCCACTACACCCCCTGAATCTACCACTGTCTAAGCCAAATATGAACCAACATATACAATTTGTTACATTATACTAACATAATATCTGATACTGTTTGATCAGTCTGTCAAACAATTGCTCTTTGTTGCTCAACTGTTCCAGGGAAAAACAATGTAACTTAACAAAAATATAAAAGCAGTAACATTTTTATGCCATAGGACGGCTGCGCTAACATAAGTTATCTCCTTAATTATAAAAACAATGTAAATATATGTCATAAATATTCTTTAACTCTTTCAATAGCATTACAAGTAATTAATCATGTTTGATATGAAAATACCTGTTTCATAACATTTTGTCCTTGGTTTGGAGAATGCAAATATAAAAAATACCACAAACAATGATACAAATATCGGTTTTACGAACTAGAAAACATACTATAAAAAATAAGTTTGACTTGTACATTCTCAAATAGGAAACTATATTTACACCCCATCCCTTGCAAATAATGTCCTTTATCCTCCCCATAAATAATAACCAAGGATATCTTGATAACATCTTGATGACATTTTGTACTGTCGATCCTTAGAAGGCTGCATTATGTTTTTCTGCTACTTTGCGCAACATTGCCGTATGACTGGCAAACAGGGGAATTCTTGAACTCACTCTTTGCCATCTCACGCTCTGGGCATCATCACCAGCCTGAAGGAAATTAACATAAAATAATAATACAACCATTAAGCAAAAGAGCAATAATCAGCCACAATTGCTTCAGAATCTGTAAGAGGGTTTTTATGATCAGATGAGCCCCCATTTTGAGCAAACCCTTATCTGATGAAATAAACACCAACTCCCTTGCATAAACAAAAAAGACATTATTCTCCTGAAGACAATTGAAGCAACTCAATCAAAACGTTCTTTTCAGAACTACCTATGTGGTGTACCGCAAGCTTTAACATATATATAAACAAACCCATTAAAATGATGATATTCCGCTAACAATATTATGTTATAACAATGTTACAGTTTGGCGATACAAACATTACTTTGTAGAACCATAAGTACATAATATTTATAACCTAATTCCACAACGTTGTAATGTTTAAAGGTTTCTGCAACGTTGTGTGAACGTGACATACGAAACCAAAATCTTAGCAAACGTTTGCTGGGTAAAATTCACCAATACCACTGTTAATATGACAAAAATGTAATTAAATAAGCAGTAAAAAAAAAAAGATTGTTGCATAATGTGTAGATCGAATTGAACATTGTACCTCAAGTTGAAATTGTCCAAAAGCACTGCCAGATTCGTCGTGAAAATTCATAGCATACGTCTCCATCCAAGCATTATCTGTGTTTCGAGGGTCATCAACATACCCTCGGTATATCTATTAAAAAAATACATATAAATTGTCACCAATGTGAAGGTTGGATCCAGGACTTGGATGGGGGGGGGGGGGAGGTGGGTGAGAAATCCTTCATATTATTAGAGGTCTTAACTAAATGTTCAAATTTAGGCTATAGCCTTAAGTTATTATGTCATAAAAACCTACATGTCGATGAAAACTTCAGCAGGGGTGGGTGGGGAAAAGTTAAAGTCTGTTTGCCCCTCTAAATCCACCCATGGTGGTAATGACCAATGAAAATGAGTTGACATAATATATACACAATTACTTACTTCGATGCCATTTGCAAATAATTTTTCAATATTCTCAGCCATTGTTGCTTTCTCCTCGGCACATTTTGTCATCTGGCCGAGAGCTTCTTCAGAAAATTCACGTCTGAGGGTTTCACTAACGACCTGACCTGGTTCAACCATACCCTAATGTATACGATAATATAAATGATAATTTTAGGAGTACAATAAGAATGAATACACCAGTGTTTGGTATCAGAATAATTATCATAGTAATAATGATTTTGATTGTAATAATATTATTTTTATATATAGTTTTATTAAGTACTTTACAAATAATAATTTTAATATTTCTGTTAAATATATGTTTCTCAGGTTGTTACTGGAGCGCTCCCAGATGACAGATATTGCCATTGATACGATATATGAATTATTGGGTTCACTTTCAGATCAGCAGCACCCATCACTGTAATGGTGCACCCAAGAACAATATACAATAATAACAAAGGAAAGCATAAAGAAATTTCAAAACCAACTTACACTAAAAAAGGAAAAAAACAACATACCATTATTAAAAACAAAACCAAGTAAATTATTGTAATGTTTTACACTTTTTTGCATATCTCACAAATTGTTATTATCATTTGATTGTAATAATTATATTTTTATATATAGATTTGTAAGTGCTTTGCAAATACTGTAATAATTTAAATATTTCTGTTGAATATATATTATGTTTCTCCGGTTGTTACTGAGAGAGCTCCAAGATAGAGCAATCCAGCCTACAATGTACTGTTGAGTAATTTTTCATTGTTGTATTTTATATTCGCCTTTAAAATTTGAAATAGTGAAATAAAAATGATATAAACATGCAAATAACTACCCGCCACCTTGCAAAATCGAAATGTTTGTCTTCTAAAAATAATCTAAAAAATATTTGCAAAAATAATCAAATAAGACATACTCCAGGTATTGCCCACTGTTGATTGTCCTTGCGTTGAATAGCAATAAACTCTAGTACTTTCTTGCCTCCATCCATCATTGGTGAACCATCTGCATTCATCTTCCATCTAAAAAAAAACCAGAAAAAAACCAAAAAATCAGTATGCACAATTACAAAATCATATGATGATGACCACAGACGCTGTACCAACCACCGATGCTGTATCAACTGTAATATCTATTATAAAGATTATCGGTCCAGCGCCCTCTCTAGTTGCTAGGGGCTACCAATATGGCTACGGTCCATCGTGTACACGGCGAAATACAACCTTGTTTATTAAAGTCAGCTTTATACGTTATCTAGTGTTCGTCGTTGTTATTTCGTGGTCTCAAAGCAGGCTTAAACATTACATCAACCACTAACACTGCACCGACCATTGAAACAGCACCAACCACAGATGCCGAACCAACTGCAGATGCTGCACTGACCACAGATGCTGCACCAACCACAAGAGCTGCACCAACAACAGGCGCTGCACCGACCGCAGGCACTGCACCGACAGCAGGCGCTACACCAACCACAGGCGCTGCACCGACCGCAGGTGCTGCACCAGCCACAGACGCTGTACCAACCACAGGCGATGCACCAACAACAGATGATGCACCGACTGCAGGCGCAGCACCTACAACAGGAGCTGCACCGACCGCAGGTGCTGCACCCGCCATAGATGCTGCACCAACTGGAGATGCTGCACTGACCACAGATGCTACACCAACCACACAGACGCTGCATCGACCGCAGGTGCTGCACCAGCCACAGACGCTGTACCAACCACAGGCACTGCATAAACCACTAACACCAACCATATATTTCTTATGTTCAAAAGAAAAGGTTAGTATGGTGCTGCACCAAACAAAAAAAAAAGCATCAGCCACAGACACACCACAAACCACATATACGCTGTACCAACAACGAAAGCTGTACCAACTACAGGCACTGCACCAATTAAAAATAGTGTACCAACAACAAAGGCTGTACTAACTATAGGCACTGCACCAATCAAAAATACTGTACCAACTACAGCCTACACATACATATCAAAAGGTATTTTGGAGTTAAAATGTTGATAATTCCCCAACTAATTTTGTAAAATGAACACTCCTGAACTACCTGACGTCCAGTACAATAATATTAATCAATACACTAAAAAAAAATACATTACCTGGTGGCAATAGGATCCGCTGCATGATTTGGTCCAAATCGACCCAGAAGACCTCGACCAATCATACCAGTTCTCCCTTTTGGATTTCTAAAAATTTAATTTAACAATTTAATTAGCATTTCTGGATATAAACTTTGTTAAATTGTATTTGTTTCTTCATTTTATCATACAACACATACTGTTTTATTCAACACACTAATTTCAATTTTCAACATTGATAAGATTTATGTTACTTTCAAATGAGCAAGTTAATTTCAAAAAATGACTTACTATTTTTTGGGGTATTTTTCATTGGACAATAATAGGAAAAATCAGTAAATTAGAAAACTGTGGCAAGTCTAGTAGCCTGTAATATGCTTTTAGCTGTGCATATGCCTTAGCTTCTATGAGCTTTTTGAACCTACATACAGTACCATGAGCCGCAAAAGAGCACTATATCAAACTAGATTTGAACTCGTCACTGAGGACGAGTTAGGTGATCCGCCGCACTTTGACCCTCATTAAGATCACGCGGTGCTGATTAAAAAGTGTCATAATATGCTAAAATATGCTGTAATTAGTTTTGT
>NW_022702824.1:562804-564082 GCF_011630105.1 Anneissia japonica | reverse complement strand
CGTGAGTACAGTAATAGCACAAAGAGTGACTCCTGATATGAATAATGTGTCAGCAACACAAAGTATGTAACAAAACGTGATTTCCAGCTTTAATATGTGCTGTGTGCGTGGAAATGAACGTACGGCAGGTAAATTATGGAAAGATTTGAAATGTTGAAAATGACCCGAAACGTTCTTTAAACTATCTGAATAGTAATATGGAGAATTTTCAAATTTTAACAGACACGCACGTCACCATGTGTGCGTGTACAGTAATAGCACACGAAATTAAACAGTGTCAAGTGTATTTAAAACAGCCTGTTAGTTGGTAATGCCACACGAACTTTCCCTTCACATAACCTATATATATTAGTCTGATAGCGTCGAAATACAGTCTGCCGCCCTCACTCTGTTCTATTCTTTTACATCTTTTAAAAATGAGAGATAAAAGGGCTCCAGAAATTCATTCTTTTTGACCATGTTGACGTAATCAAAATGAAAAATAAAGGGACATGTCTTCAAGAGAATTGATTTAGCTATAACATACTCACAGGTGGGACACAATCAATCAAGAATAAGCGAGATACGTTCAAACGAGTATAAACTCGTTTGATAAAAATTCATCATAAATAAAAATTCAGTTTTTTAATGCAAATGCCAATATGATGACGTAACAATGTCCGATCAGCCATTATGAAGTAAAAAATGGTATCTACAACTCATGTGCTTTCAGATTATGTAATAAAAATTGGGGGTCACCTTTCATCCTAAGGAGCTATAACTGATTAAAAATATTCATGGTTTTATGCATATATAAATGTTGACGCACGCGTATGTGTACGCTAAAAGGCGCGAACAGAAAATTAAGGTATATAACATTCAACCTTGACCTGAAGCTTATGCTCACCTAATATGATTTAGAAATGACGAATGGTTAAGATTATATGGGGTCATATAACGTTTTGAAGAAAGAGAAATGAGGGGGTCAGAAAAAACATTTTTTTTGACCATGATGACGTCATCAAAATGTCAAAAGGAGTCAAATATATTAAAGAGAATTGTCTCAGCTATAACATACTCAAATTTGGAAGACGATCGACCAAGAATAAGCGAGATACGCTCAAATGCGTATTTTCAAAAATGACGTCATTGCTATAATTCACTTCCTTGAATTCAGATGCCAATATGATGACGTCACAATGTCCGATCAGCAAATATGATCTATAAAATCGTATCTACAACTCATGTGCTTTCAGAATATGTAATAAAAATTGGGGGTCACCTTTCAACCTAAAGAGC
>NW_022702824.1:529025-562527 GCF_011630105.1 Anneissia japonica | reverse complement strand
GTACGTGCTGCGCTAACAAAAATGCGCGCGCGTAGTGGAAAATTTAAAAAAAATTTGAAATGCTCAAAATGGCCTGAAACGTGCTCTAAATTAGTTAAAAAGTGATTTCGAGCATTTTGAAATTTTAGCGTACGCGCGCGTAGTGAAGCGCATGCGTACAATTAGGGTACAGTACATTCAACGTTAACCCGAAGTTAATGCTCACTTAATACGATTTCGAAATGGCAATTGGTTAGGCTGATATGATCGATAATGTAAAAACGCAAAATTGCACGTAGATGACGTCACGCATGTCTGAGCGCGTTGAAAACCTTACCATGACTATTCCAGGCGAAGGCAAAATGATCGATGTAGCGACCGTGTGCGTAACTCTTGGCAATTTTGAGATATCGTGCGAACAGAAAAGGGGAGAAAGAAAGAAGAATAAAAAGATGATGATCCCTGACAATAACAAGAGGTGATCCGCTAACGTTAGCGGATCACCAATTAGTTCATGCTATAGGTAAATTATGTTGAAATGAAAGACATTACAAATGATTATATCAATCTAGACTGACAATTCCTAATGAAGATGATGAAATATAATTGAAATAAAGTTAGACTTTATTACTTACAATGGCAGTCCATCTTTAACCACATAGTTTTGGACATGACTTCTACGATCCACCTTGCATTTTACATCTTCATTGTTAAATTGTAACATGGGTCGTTTATCCTTTGACATGGCCATCAAGTCAATATCTGCCCAGTGAGGCATATCAAGAACGGATTGGTGTGTGTACTGTTTTGGCGCATAATTTGGAAAGTCAACCTTCAAGTTTAAAAAAAATGACACAAATATGAAGAATGAAAAATGAATTTCTCTCACTGAAGAAGTGCTTTTCCTTTAACATCTTTCTTTCTCACCTAACTCTCACATGTGGTTTATTGGAGAGCAGAGCAATGGACTTTTTAAACTTTACAACCAACCAATCAGAACAGGGCCGAATACACATGTGTCTAACAAGCACGCTTGTTGTCCCCTAAATGTTTTGTAGGACCTTAGCAACAATATCCAAGGGGCGGGGCTATACTGGAAAGGTCCGTTAAACTTGAGTCTTCAGCACAAAAAACATACTTCATAGCCAACCGACACGTTTTTTGCATAAATAAATTTTAATAATAAATAGAGCATAGCTTCAATTATGGTTGTTTATAAATTGTACTCCAATGGATATATGGATAGACAAATTTACCTCCCAGCGAACTTGGGCATCTGGGACGTAAGTTCTTCGGATGGCAGTACCAGGATAAGGACTCTGTCGTGCTTTCTTGTGGATCATAATTCCAATCTCTTCTAAAGTTGTTGGTACCTTGTGCACTTCTTCCTCATCAGGAATGAAATCATCATCATCTAGAAATGAAAGCATATACTGTATTATACATCTAAATTATTCCCAACAAAATTAACAATATCTTTTATAGCTGAACATATAGGAGTGTTGCAAACTCCATGCCATCGATAGTATACCTAAGTTTTCAATACAGAATTTAGTCTCCACCACTCAGAGGAGTATATGGTGCTGTGGCGGCCGGCAATAGAAATTCTCAGACAATGGGTTAAGTCCCCAAGGTGGGAGGGGGGGGGGGTTGTCAAAGTTCCCTGGTGAAATTTCCAATTCTACCACACCCACCTTAACCCACCACACCCACCTTAACCCACCTCTCTATGGGATGTGGGGCAAAGTGGCAATTCTTCTTGAACGTGTCATACTATTCTGAACATATTACAGCATATTAGCCTACCACATTTTGCTAACAAGCCAGAAGAAACACTGCTGGAAGGCAGCTGTGTAGGTATTACACATTACACAGGTGGCAATTCCTACCTTCAGTCTCACTCATTTACAGTGACACTAACAACTGCTACTGGGAAGTTAAAAATGTTGTAAACACACCCAACAAAGCAGAGGAGTGCATTGTTGCAGTTCCCAATGACAAGTGTAATTATGGGAACCGGTTGGAGTCTTAATGTGATAAACGCTAATGCCAAGCATTATTATTACTAATATAAAAATAATTAACATAAAGTTAATAGACGTAAATTGAATGATGTTGCAAGAAGAATGTACACTGGGAAAAAAATCATTAAGATTTCTCCTTCGCAGTTTAAATAATTGATCTTTTTGATATCTTAAAAATCTTCAGGTGGGAGAGGCTGAGGTAAGTCTGTAGTATCAAGGAATTTAACTTGCTGTACATCCTACCTGAATCAGTATTTGATACTTACCCTCTTTATATTTAATCGCTTTCAGCTTTGGTGCTCCACTCTCACATCCTATGTCATTTTCAATGTGGGCTTTGATCAACCAATCCAATGCCTTATTAATACGTTCCATCTTCAAAGACAAAAATGAAATAGTTTCAGAACAGGTAAAAGAAAGCAATGAAATGGTGGAAGATGCAAGAGAGGAAAAAGAACTAATACCCAGCTAACAATATCATGTTATAAGAATGTTATAATAATATTACACTTTGCAGATAAGAACGTAATTTTGTAGAACCATGTACGTATATAACCTAATTTCACATCACAACATTTGAACGTTCTTAAAATGTTGTGCGAAAGTTATTTTGTGACATACCTAACCACAACATTGGTGAATGTTATAAGACCATTTTGTGTTTGCTGGGTATAAGGTAAAAGAAGCATTGAAATTAAGTAAAAGAAGCAAAAAATGTATTAAAATGAAGCAAAACAAAAAAGGTAAAGAAAGTAAAAAAGATGCAAGTATCTAAGTCACTTAATACCTGATCTTCAAGTCGGTCAATTCGTGCATTCGCAGTACTTCCTCCAAATACAGTACTTTCTGGAGCCCCATCTACTTTCAGGTTCATCTCATCCACTCTAAAAAAAAAATGTGTAATATCTAAATTATAAAAATATACAGTAGCTTTACATGTCCATGTCATTCAACAATGACAGGGGCTGAAATGAACCAGAGCATCAGGGGAAACCCACACACTTCTGAAAGAGGTATATCAACCAGACACAGTATGTACACTAGACCACCTTTTCCTTATCAGAGAAGACTTGTATCTCACCAAACTATACACTGGGTGAGAAGCATCTCAAACCAGCAACATTTGTATGGCTGTAATTACCGTCACACCTGCCTTTCTCGGCCACTTGACTCACGATATACTTCTAAACCTAGCAAATTAAGGCTTCGAAAGAGCTAATTGAATTCTTGAAAAAATAGTGATGCATACTTTTCAAGCAAAGATCTGACTCTTTCATTGATGTCTTGCTGATGTTTCTGTCGTTCTCCTGTCATGTAGTTATCTCCGTTCAATGATTCCCACAATGCCAAATGTTTGACTTCAGCTTCCGACACTTTCTGCTCTGCAATGAAAAAAAAAAAAGGTTTGGAAATAGGGCACAAAGGGTTTGGATGGTACAGAGAACATAGGCAGAACAGAGAATGTGATTTGGCCCAAATCTGAGCATTTTTAAGCAGTTTTAAATCGATTTCAGGGAGTGTTTGTTGACAATACTGGGTACGGTAAATACACAAAAATATTTTTAATAAAGCCACATACAATTGGATTTTCAATGTATATTATGTTTAATTTCAGCACCCAAACTACATACCCAAACCTTTCATTACGTAAACAAACAAAAAATGAATAGGAATACTGATCAATTTTTAGTAACGCGTCAATGAATTAATTATTCACGTAAATACCGTCTAATGACTCAAGACATTTGGCGCCAGCGAGGGCCCACTTAAACCCCTTTTGTCATGTTTTTGCCCCATGGAACACTTTGAAAGACTTTCAGGGGCCCCCGACCATGCTTACTCATTTTCGTCGGATATATCGACCCCGTCGGTCAAATCCTGCCGCCACCACTGTCAAGTTTACTGCATGACCCGTTTTTATATATTTAATAAAACCAATTTCTTCTAATTTTAAATACATTTTCCCCTGAATTAGTGATAATTCGTTATCACGCATAGACCTGTGCTAAATTCATGACAAAATTATGATCACGCATGTGTATCTACAAAAATGCATGTTTCAACCAAATTCACTTTGAAATGCGGGACCGTCCTGTTAGATCACTGGATATACTGTATTGTTATAATTGTAGGCATAGTGTAGTAACATCAAATTTCCATGATGTCAGAAGTAAAGTTCCACCATCGTTGTATACATGAGCTTAGCAGTAAAGAAATGTGTTACTTTTAACTACATTTTACAAATGCAGACAGGAGTATGGGAAAACCTTTATAATATATATAATAATAACAGCAACATTAAAATAAATAACAATATTAATAATACTTATAATAATAATAATGATGATAACCATAATATTGACATCTTACTGAGGACACCAGCTGGACTACTAATCCAAGGACAATTACAGAAAGTCCTAAGAATGTAGGTAACAAGGATGTAAATGTGAGACACAGCTATGAATGGTGGTGCTAGAGGAGGTCGACTAAAATACTCAGAGATGATCTCATAACGTTGATACTTCCAATACTGGTCAGTGTTGTCCTGCACTGCAGAGAAGGTGTAACTGCAAACAAAATTAACCAAAAGTAAACAAATTGTCATCAGACCAAATTTTCACACACTCAGATTATTATTTTTTACATCACATAAGGTTTAAGATTAATTTATATATTGATATTTGTTATACATATGTCCCCATAAAGAAATGTTTAAACAAAGAAAATGATATTAAGAATGTTAATCTCACCTAAACATTGCAATAAGGAGATTGAGCAGTAACACATTGCTAAACAACATGTATCCGGCAAGTAAACAGATGGCAACCCATGAAAATTCAGGGCAGGGATCTTCAATGTCTCCCACAGATCCGTCCTGTAATTTGGTGCAACTACCATTCTCGACTGGAAAGCAGAAAAAGAAAATGTTTGCATTATACAGTATATCGTAATTAATGAAATAAATAAATACATGACCCCTCCACTGTCTGGTGCAATTAATCAACTATAGAACTTATAATATCAATGTTTTCTGAATCATTTTAACTACACAGCATAATTATGCTAAACTACCTTGGATGTCCTCCAGGAAAAGTTCTCCATACATCTGGAAGTATGATTGAAAAAATATTCCCTTGATTACCGGTATAAATCCGTCTGTGTTTGGAAACATGATAGATTGGGAAGCGACGCCGTATGCTACCAGGAACACAAATAATATGCACATAAAGAATGCTAGATCCACCATCTACAGAAAGAACATACGTATATCGCTTTATTATTCATTAAAAAAATACAACACTTTGTGGCAAAAGTTCAAATTGTGTGTCATTTGCACTTTAAAAAACAATTAAAATATAAAAATCTATTCAAAAAGTACATAGAAAATCCATTCAAAAAATGTATTCAAAAGGTCAATAAACATCCATTAAAACACAAAAAATAAAAGGACAAACCAAGAACCAAAAACGAAAAGAAATTATTCAAAATCAAAAAAGACAATGAAAGTACTGAATTGCTTGATCAAATTGATTAATTGATTGATCAGAGGGAGACATCTCACTGCATCATGGAGATTTCTGATTAATGAGCTGAATATAATAGGGAATGGGACTTGTAGAAAAACGTTTAGCATGATAGGGAAGTTGGGGAAGATTTCTCTCATGGCTTTCAAAGCGGGTTTGTAGGATTAAATTATTAAGCAGATTTTTTTGGCAATCTTGAGACAGTGAGATGTTCTCCTTTTAGATAAGAACGGGGGTCAAGATTACAGAGCTTCCTCATCATAATTAGTAAATTTGCGTTCTAAAATAATTGATATAGTATTGTTGCAAATAAAGTATAACAAACACCTTAATTACATTTTAATCATTTTGCTATTAATTTGATTCATTAATAACAGTATAACCACAACAATAATAATATTAATTACCATAATTATTATTAAATTACTATTAATATATTAATATTACTATGATTTTTATAAGATAATGATGGTGGTGATGAAATGGTAAATATGATAATGGTATTAAAGTGATTATCACGATAATGATGGTGATGATGATAATGATATTATGAAGATGCTGATGATTGGAAAGATGATGATGATGCTGTTGCTGATTAAAAAATAATGATAAAAAATCTAATTATAATGATAATCTAAATTTTTAATAACTTTTTTAAAAACATTATTGCTGATGAAGGTGAAATGTTCAACTCACCATTTTGCTGATCATGATCAATTTGGGTCCCAGATTTTGGTTGACAGAAAAAACATGCAAAAGGCGAATGTAAAAGATCATGAGGTCAATAGCAAGAACGACACGAGAGGCAGCAAACGTTTCATTAAAAAAACGCATTGTGAATCCGACGGTGAACAAAATCAGAGTTGCTAGATCCACTATATTCCAGTAGTCAGTGATCCAGAATAAGAGGCGCAACCGCCATCTATTAGACTCTCCTTGTGCAATCTAAAATTACAAGAACAAATTATTATATAGTACACACTATACTATATAGGTTACCTTTCATAACTCTTTAATACTTTACATTATCTACCTACTGTATGGGACATTATAGCTGCTTATTCCATAGTAATGAAGTACATTGGTAGTTACTGATCATTCTGCAGATTCATCAATGTATTACATAATAAATAGGGAGGATGCTGGTTTAGGGTCATCCATTTTGTTGTTAAGTTATTGTATGTAGAACCATGGCTTAAAGCATTTTCCAAAAGCTAGGCATGCTTTAATAAAATACAGCCAGGAACACAAAGATCTCTATGGTTCGTTCAGCAAACATGGGTACAGGTCCCGACCAGATTAATTCCACCAATATGGCCTTTAGAAGAACAACATGCTTCCTCCATTCCAGTTTGTGAATAGATATTTATTTACAGCCCTGTCAAGACTCATTTTTTTTTTTTGGACAAAAACATGTTACATGCTCAAATGACGTGACATCATGACCATATATAAGCACATCACAACTATATATGGGCATACAATGATTTTTTTATAAGCTGAACAGAGCTTGACTAACCTGTCGGAACTCTTCAGTAAACAGTGTTATCATCCAGAATAGGAGAACATATTCAGCAACTGACACTTCTTTGGTGAAGCTGGTTAACATGATGTAGCTGAAAAGTGCCAGGAATAAGAAGTAAAATATCTGAAAGGAAGATAAAACACACAAATTAGGAATAAAATCTACTAACATGCTTAACACCATGACTGCCAAAAATGGAGATCTCCGTGTTTGGTAACGCAATGCTTGGCCACCAAACACGGAGATCTCCGTGTTTCAGGTTTTTTTACCGAATCCGATAGATGGGGTAATTACCAAAATATACTAACAATTTGAACACTTTATTCAGTCTAGACTGTAAGTATTTCAATATGTGAAAGTATCCAAGTTGATAAAAAAAAAAAAAAAAATTCGCGCCACATCTAGCTCTGATGGCGTGTCGTATGAGTGCCGCTGAAGCATTCGCTGAAATCTGTGTGTATTCTGACAAAAGTATATCATCAGATTATGTAAGATGTATAATTTTTGATTTACAAAATGTAATAAATCTTTAGATAGTGATGTTTGTTTAACTAGGAATAGACTAGCCTAGCGATGCCTTGTATGGTAGTGTTGGTTGATGTCTCTTAATCATAGTTTTTGAGTGTGCATTTTGAATATGACATAGTGAGTAAATATACAAAAAATGGTTATCAAAATTTTGTTTAACGCACCAGGTTATGCGTGAAAGTAATTCTTGGAGAATCATAGAAAAGTTTGAAACGTTGATACCAGGAGAGTTCCTTGCCACTGTCACGAATATCAACATCATGTGTAGGGTGGTAGAACTCCTCATCTTGATTAGTACCTCTGAAATATCAAACATACTATAAAGATAAATATCAATAAAAGACTAATGTATCTCTTCACACTCTTCAAAGCTGATCATTTCTCTGACCACTACCACTACTGCATTATAGGATCTCTCACTGCTCTTTATTTTTCACTTTCTCTGATAGATTTGTCTCTTGGCTTTACTTTTCAATGAGAAGTTTTCTGTATAAAATCCTTTAAGTTCTGGAAGTAGGAGCAACAAAATTAATTGAGGTCAGCTTACCCAGTTGGTTTTGCAGGTTTATCTTCTGCACCACCATTAGAATCTTGAACCTTAACCATCTGAAGACTTTGACTGAGTTGATCACCCTCTAAATTATTACCATTCTAGAGAAAGAATTGTAAAAATACATCAACTCTAAATTTACTATCATCAACATCACCACCATCATTATTAGTAGCATCAGCAATGAAATCACTAACAACACCACCATTATTCTATCACATTAGTTAATCTTTCTTCTCATAAAATTCCAACTCATATTAATTTCTAAATTCAAACTTACTGCTTTGATGGATTTCTTTCGTTTTGAATTTGATCTCTTTACTAAATTGTTATCTTCTTCCTCCTCACTCTCATCTTCACGGAATTTGATGAGAAAATAGATGAGAGGTGGACAAACAACACACAGGGCCAACTGTCAATAAAAAGATTGTATGTGTCATTGGAGGGAAAACTGCCTAGTTTTTCTTCCAGGGCAATATTAACCCTGTTAAAAAAATTGCTTTGCAGCTTTGGTAAGCTGTTAAACATTTGGTCACAAAAATTCAATCAATAACATAATGATGTATCTAGTCATATACCTGTTATGAAATTAATTCATAATGAATAAACAGTAGACTATGTAGTTGCTTGATAATGTTCAGAATTCAATAATTGTACTACAAAAAGAAAAAAATAGAAAATCTTGGGACATTTTTCAGACCTACAGTATGAATCTAAGGTATACCTGAAGGATTTTCTACATTTTGCAGACAGTATTCCTTTAAAACAAACTTACAGTGTAAAATGAATTTTCTTTGGAAAGTTTTCCCATCCAGATTTCCGTCAACAAATTCTGGACTCCTTGCTGACTGACAAACTTCTTCATCCTGCCATTAACAGCCAAACTCAAACATGTAGCACGCCCCCACTGATGAAACTCCCGAACCAGAATGATAGAGGTCCTCTCTTCATCTTCATTGTAACACTCATTCAGAACTCCAATGGCAAAGTCTTCAAATGCACTAGTGAGTTTGAATAACATAATAATAAAATAACATTACTAATTTGTGGTTTGTTTTTTTTTATTGCTGTGAATCAACTGAGATTAGTGCATGGGTGGTACCAGTGGTTGAGCTGACTATCAGGGAGTAACACAGTAAAATATGTCGTGGAAAAAGTGAAAAAGTGCGGATTCTGGCCCAACTGTCAGCGAAAATTTTATTTCATCTATGTATAAAAAGAAATGATATTGTATTGTAAATGGTACAAACAAATCATTATGTAGTCATTGAATGGAATAACATTAAACTTTCTTTTTATTAATTAAGTTTAGTCAATAGTGATTTCTGATTGGGATTTGCTGGACACTGTAAACTTTTAATCAGGATGGGAATTACAGGAACTAATGTAATAATATTGAACTGTTCAATATATCTAAGCTTTCACCAACAGCCTCATTCAGTTTGTGTCATTAAAGGCACTTCACCTACACTTGTCTAGCCAAGGCCAAAAAACAGGTGGTTTTGAGGGTTCGACTAAACCCCCTTTTTTTGACAAGTTTACGACTTTTTAGTATGTCATCATAACTTTGTTATAAAACAAAACCACTTTTGAGTTAAACTTGGCCTACAAGAAAACCCACTTTCCCTACAAGAAAACCCACTTTCCCATGAACCTGGTTAAGGGCCTGCTAAAACTGAGGCCTATAAATAGATATCTAGTTGTTGTGGCATTGACTATTAGTCTGTTCACAATGCAGCATCCATAGCGAAAAACCTTAGTAGATCTTACTTATATAGCACTATTGTTAATAGACACTAGTTGTTCACTAGTAGGCAAACACGCCTACTATTACTCACGAAATATGTTAATGAGGCAAAATCTACCTCAAAACTACAAAACATCTACTTATTAGTAAGAGTTAGTAGGTCGTCTATAAGATCTACTAATGCTCGTCTACTATTAAGCTATTAGATACAGCGCTACGTCTACTAAGATGTTTTGCTATGGGTATGACACGGTATATTCCCCAGGGAGTGAAAATGACTGCACTTGTGTCAGTTTGTCAATTATGAATTCAATGACCAGTGGTTTACATCACTGATTGGTGGCACTGCTCCGTGGCGACAAGTCAGCCTTTGAATATGTCCTACCTGTTCAGGAAAAATGTGGTATAATGTTCTATAAAATGTATATTGTCATTATAAAAGCTACAGGTAAATGGAACATTATGTGGATTTGTAATGGTAGGTAGGTAGGTAGGTAGGTGGGAGAGTAACCCATAACTTGCAGCGTCAGTGTGCTGAATTGTGCAAGGGCATGGTCATAAAGAGGCGCTTCATGGTAGCTACATGTTCACATCATTCCACAAAGACAGGGGCTAGAAGGAACCATAACATTGGGGTAACCCTCTACTCTTCCGAAAGACATGTAATGGGTTCTTTAAAGTACACATGAGCCAGATCTATACGCAGGCCCTCCATTTTAAGTCTTTACTCGAGAAGACTTAGTTCTATCAACCTAAACCATGGACGAGGATCGGCTGAAATCAGAGCCGATGTTAAGGCTGCAGCTAGCGGCGCCCCTCCCTTACCGCTTGGCCACTCGACTTGCCAAAATACAATTTGTAATCATCTTTATATACAAAATAGCTTCTCACTCTGACAATCGAGACAGGTGCTCCTTATGATCAGCATCGTCCTCTTTTTCCGACATATTCTTGAGGATCATACAGGATGTGAGTGCAGCAGCTATCATCTCTTTACATTCTTCCCAAAAGAAGTTAGACATATCTTCACGACCTTGTAGAACCGACCAGATCAAAAGCTCCCGAATCGGGTTATCAAATGTGTTAAGGTTTCCTCTTGAATTTTGACCTGCAAAGATGAATACAAAAATGTTTAATTATTCTTTAATTATGACAAATAGATTAGCACAATGATGAATTTTATAAAAAATAAATTTTTTTTTATATAATATATTGTTTAATTTGAGTGTAATCATTATTTCATTTTTTTCTCAAAACTGCAATATCTACTTGCATACTATAACATATCAGCTATTTTTATTTTATTTTTTTATTTCAATTTTCTTCTCTTTAATAATATTTTACTACTACTACTAACTACTACTGTAGTACTACAGAAGCCTTTTTGTAGAGGCGGTTTGGCGCGGTTGAAATGGTTTGATTTCCCAATCTTGAGATCGGGATTTCAATCCTTTGCTGTGCATTTTGCTGGTGTCCTTGAGCATGGCAATTTATTTACACTGCTTCAGTCTACCCAACCTCATCAATGGGTACCAGCAAATAATAATAATAATAATAGTGTAGTTTTATATAGTGCACATATCCATCTAATGTAAGATGCTCAGGGCACTTGATATGTGGACTAGGAACTCGATCAATGACTTTCTTCGCCCCTAAGGGTTCCTTTGTGTCTGTGCTACCCGGTAACCAGGTACCAGCAACTCTCGTTGTCCACCACAGGGGCTGTCATGTTCCAGTACACTGGGGTATCCCCCTACTCGTCTCGCAGGATGTACTGGGTTCTTTATAGTGCACAAAAGCCATTGTATACACTGGGCCTATGGTTTATAGTCCTTATCCGAAAAAAATTGTTCTACCACCAGAACCATAGACGAGCATGCCGTTCGAACCAGCGCCAATATTATGGCTATAGCTTGCGGCGCCCCCGCTAACCACTAGGCTATTCAAATTACTGAGAGTAACCTATGGTGGACCAGCATCCCACCTAAGGGGGCATCACACTCTGATCTGCTTCATAGATATAGAAGCTCCTCTTAAAATCCTCACATGCATGATATCCATAATAAATATTCTTGGTCAAAAATGAATTTATTAAATTATACAGTTGACAAACATTCTGTGGCTTGATATGTTTATGCTCATTCAATAGTCAATATTAATGCAGGTTGTACAAAAAAAAAATTCTGATCAACATTAAGCACATTAAATTATACTGTAGGCCTCCGGGCACTAAAGACGCTGCAAATAATCTTGTCTCAAAGGTCAACATAATTTGAATTTGCTTTGAGTTAATGCATGAATGAATAAATGCAAGCAGCATTTCATGAAAATTTGCAAAACAGAAAAAGGAAGGTGTGGGCACCAAGGGTCTTATGCAAAGAACATTGGAACAGTATCATTTAGAGGCTAGTGAATCAGCATGGAAAAATATTCTTGTTTTCCTAATAAATATTTAATTTTATTTGTAAAGTTTCAAAACAGACAATTATGTCTTTAAAAAATTGTGTCTGTCTAATTAATTCAATAAATAATTTGTTTATTTAACACGAATATGCCAAATGCGTAACAATCTGTTCACACATACAGAACAATGAGTAATATTAAAAAATGTACTTGGATTACTGAAATGAAAAGTGTGTTCATATCGTAGATACTGCACATGCTACAGCATTTGATGTGTTGCAGAGTTTATTATTTTATGCACAAATTATATAAATAGTGAAGTAAATGTGTTATTACAAATGTGAGATTACTTGCGTGAGTGAATGCTTATGGATTTATTAGTAAAGTAAACATTAATAATTCAGTTTCAATAGTTGTATGTGCCTGTAAATTGAAATGCTAAATAAACAAATTGTGTTGTACCAATTTTTACTTTATTTCCTTCATATCCAACAGCAAGTACACTTGCCACTTAGATGGAAAGATGCTTTTAAACCCAGTCTCTTTACAAGGCTTAGGAAGTGGAGTGGTTTTCATGAGATATAAGTCCTGTTGTGACAGGAATTGAACCCAGGAACCTAGCATTAGAAGGCAAACATCTTAACCTCTAAGCTATTTAACTCCACTCCATTTTATGTTTCTTGTATTATATAATGTGATACAATATATTATATTTAGTCAAGTCAAGAACTGTTATTCCTAGAACAGAAAGGTTTAGAAATAGCCCTATACCTTTTCCCACCAAACTTCTTAATCAAATAAATTAATCCATTCCTAGGTGTCCTTTTTGCGAGAGTGTTGACTTGTGCTCCGGGGGCGGATCCCACCCGGGTGGTGTTTTGGGTGCAACTGTGCCAGTGGTATGCGGGCGTCTGTGCCCTCGGTTGGTTTGATATTCAATGTTAAATCTCTTTAGTTTGTTTTTGAATAATTTGCTACTGTATGTCTTCCTTTTTTTTAAATTTTTTAAATCGGAAATTTTAATGCTTGTGCATATTAATTAATATCAAATTTTTTAAATAATAATTGTAACTAATTAAAATAATAAAAATATTGACTATTTTAATTGATCTTAATAATGATAATGACTTATTGTAAATTTAATTCAGATATTCATTTTGTAAATTGAATCCCCAATTCAGCCTCTGGCTGTTAAGAATTTGATACTGTAGATGTGTTGTTTGAATTTATGAATAAAAAAGATACCGAGATATAAGTAAATACTGATATGCATACAAATATAAATTTAAAGAATATAAAGAAGAGGCAGGAAAATTCAATCTATTCAAAAGTCAATTAAAGGAAACTTTTAATCAGGGATACCTTCAACAGAAGGCTAAAGTAACTGCCCCCACGATTATAACTGCACTGACTTTAACCTAATTTATATTAATCACTGCATTATATTGTTCTCTTCTATTTTGCTGTTGGGGCGCTTCAAATTATAGTTTTAAAAGCAGTATCCTGCTAATGACAACATCACGCCAATGTCAGAGTGACATATCAGTAGCAGTACCAGTTTACTGAGAACACAAGGTCAGATTTGCTTAAGTGTACACAAATTCAAAATTGCTACTAAAAACTAATCTCATTTTTTAAAGTAATTATGAAGATGTTTTCTGGAAACTATAATTAAAATGTAAATGCCACCCAACTTTAAACCAACGAAAAAAAAAAACCATATTTCATGACCAGTATTTTCATGAAAAAATATGCATTTCTGGGTTTGTTTTCTTTAATTGCATATATTTCAATGAATTTCTAAACTCCAAGGATGTTTATGTATTTGTTTCCAACAAATAGTTTTCTATGTATAAAGAATATAAAAAGCAGGCCAAAGTAGAATTCAGTCCTGGTAAAATTTTGATATATCATGCTCTTCTATCACTCCCATCAACTTATCAATACTTTTTAAGTGTTAGTTCCATTATTCATGCAGAGGTTATAAGCCCTTATGCAAAATGTATATTATATTTACCAACTATATATGTTGCAACTGCAAAAGAAATACATCATGATGTGAAACGATTAAGTTCAAAGTTATTTCTTTACATCTATATTAAATTTTATTATTTTAAGCTTTGTCTACACTATAAAATTTTATGTGACAAAAAAATGTGATGTGCCCATATATGGGTATGATGACGTCATATCACATACTATCAAATTGTATCAAAAAAAGTTGAGCGTGTTCAACTCTTATTTTCAATCACATAATATATGTGACGCTTTTTTGGTGAAATCTGATAGTGTAGACAAAGCTTAAAATTGCAGTTGTCAAAGCAAACAAACTCTTTGATATACTTTACAGTCACCTATAAATTATTATTACTATTATTATTATTATTATTATTATACTACCATAGTTCCTTTGGTATAAGCTCATGCCGTTTTACACACAATTTGGCACTTTTTTTCTTGGGAAGGGTGAAGGGAGCTAAAACCTGGGAAATCTTCTTTTCCATTAAAAAGCCATGTTTTTTTTTATTACTGCCTACCTAATTAAATCCATTTATGAATGCAATTTGTACAAAAAATCAAGTAAAAGTTACTAATTCAAATCATACCTGGGCTTTTGAATGTGAGGAAAGGCTGGTACATAAATTTGAGTGTAAAGCAGGAGATGGGCTTACACTTGAAGAACTATAGTTTAAAGGTTTGCATGGTGAAGTAATAATATATTTAATGCTTGCAGTACACCACGTAGATAGTTCAACAAACAACAGTTCTTGGTGAAACCGCTGTTTTGTTTCATAGGTGTCCAACTTTTAAAAAAAGGCAATAAACATTTGTTGGAAATCACCTCCAATTTATGTGTACAAAATTTCCTGAACGTCTGTTCAAAACAAGAACAGCATTGAGACTCGGAGGTCATCGCTTTGTGCGGACCCAAAAAAAAAAAATTACAATAATAATAATAATAATAATAATAACTTTATCCATGGTGGGGGAGGCTTCAGGAGTACTTTGCTTGCCCAAGTAGAATTCCTAATTAACTCCCAAGACTCACGAATGGAAGGAACGTCTCATGTTTCCCTTTATTGGCTGCCCCTTAAGGGGGGGGGGGGATCCAACACCGCTGCCCTTACAGGTGTAAGGTGCCTAATAATACAATATAGAAAAATTAAAACTGATTATTAAGTGTGTACTTTTTGTACACTTGTAAAAATGCTGATAATGTTGAATGATTTTGGAAATGCTATCATTAAGGCCACAAGGAAATCCCATGGCCATCCATACAAAATGAACAATTCACCGATTTTGGTACGGTTTTCTATCTGATGAATTACATCCCATGATGCCATTTCGATGGCTACTTTAATCAAAATCAATGAAATTAATATATTCTGCAGCACAGCACACATTTAGACACTTATGCTCCAATAACAATACGTCAAAATTTTGTTTTAGAATTAGGAGAACATTGAATTCAATCCCAAATTAGATCTGAGAGATTTTTGTTAGTTGTTCTTTTAATAAATTTAAAGAAATCTTTTAAGTGTCATTCAGATGTTTTATACCTGTATATTGTTTAATCTATGCTTACTGTTCTTGTTTTGTTTTTGTAATAATGTAATATTAGAAAGGCACATGCTTCCTATGACTGCGTTTTAAACTTTTCCTTCTCCTTGGCTTTTATATCAATTTGTCTGTATTTCTGTGTATTTTATATGCTGGAATGAATAAAAAGAATATAAATAAAAATAAATATAATAAAAAACATCCCACTATTTTGAACTGGTTGCATACCTTCCAATCTTTGTCATCAGTAAAAAGTTCACTCCTAGCAATGTCAATACGATTCCACACTAGTGTCAACTTCAACTGGTCTTGCTTGCTTCCTTTATTAGCTAAAGGTCAGGATATAAATTAATCATCAAAATAAGGTAAGTATTAAATCAGAAATAATTAAAAATATACATAAATACATATGTATATGAAACAAATTGTAATATTACATACATGCATAAAAAAGAATTGTTTATTCATAATTCACAATTTTACTTCACTCAAAAAGTAATGAGTCTGGTAGGCAAAAATAATAATAACAACAATAATAATAATAATAATAATAATAATAATAATAATAATAATAATAAATAATAAAAAAATGGGAACATGTTTCTGTAAAAGATGTAACTGAGAAACAATGATAATCGCAAAAACATCAAAATAAAAATAATTTATTTCACATATTAACAATTATTTTCACAAAGGAATAAGACAAACAAATATTTTATTTGCCAAATAAACATAATTATCCTTGGTAAATAAAAAGAATTATGGAAATTCAATGTACAGTATATGTTATTAATATTGAATACTCCACTGAAATAAAAATACAGGTCAAGCAAAATGATTTTGGTGTGACATTAATTGCTGTTCAATGTAAGGGCGTAAAAGCTGATTCTGGCCGAAAATTGTGAATGCAGGACAAAATACCTTATTAATAAAAACTCCATGGTGATTTTTATTTTTCCAACCCACTTTGTAGAAGGAAATTATTCTTCTAATATGCTGCACCAGGCCTACGCCCCTGTAATTTTACACTTGAAATAAGTTTTTAATACCTTTCAGTAAAGCATGTAAAATAGCTTCATCGATATCTTTGAGACCGGTTGATGAGTCCATGTCATACACATTAAACAGGTCAGTCTTCTCAACACATTCTTGTATGCGATTCAGATGCAACTCAAGGTCCGTTTCAGTAACGTTCTCACCAAACTCCTTTTTGATTAGTTGTGCTAATTTTGCTCTCAAGTTGTCACCAATAAACATCTTTTTTCTATCAGATAATGATATGCCATGTTTAATTATTTTTTCCTAAATTACTAAAATTGGCAAAAAGAAGAAAATGCTTCGAGTATGAGATTACAACCATGTTCTGATATCTAGAAATGCTTTACACCATAAAATGTCTTACCTTTTAGCCACAACCATGCGGTGAGTCTGAGTTGATCTAGACCCTCGAAAGTCTCCCTGGCCCCAACCCTCTCAGTGGCGGAGCTAGGATTTCCCCAACAGGTGCCTAGGTCCCCAACAAGGGGGCTGATTCCCTCAACGGGAGCAAAGTGGGTGTGGTTGGATGTCACACAAAATCTTTCGAAAGTGGTCCACAGGGTGAATCCCCCAAAAGTATGACAATTTAGGGGCTTCAAAGACTTATCTTTAATCAAATTTAGAGTCCATTATTATGTAAAAAATACATACAATTTTTTTTTTCTCCTCAACGAATTGTGGTTTTTCTCCCCAACAGGGAGAAAAGCCTCACCCCTTCTCCGCCCCCCCTAAGAGACAGCCCCCCCACCCCCCGGTAGTGCCGCCATATTAAACCCTCTATTTCGATTACAAGGATCTGCCACTGGGAATTACAAAAACTGCCCTGATCTGAAGCTTGAATTTCTCCCTTTTCCCCCATTTATGGAGTACTACAGTGTTACGTCACGATACTACTCCATTGCTATCATTGCAAAATGCGTTCAACCGGACGCCATTTTCTCCACTGACGAACAATTGATCCCAATTTCTAACGTAATTATTAACATGTTGTATCCTACTTTTGTTTTTGTAAATTTTAATTGATGATTAAATGTGTGTTCGATAACTAATATAATGCAAGCTTTTGCTTTTTAGTACATTTTGATGGTAAAATATTAGATTTTAAAATGCCTATTCCAGAAAGCCTATGAATTCATTCAGGCGTAATGAACGGTAACCAACGTCTGTTGACAACAGAGAGCTCCACCTGGCGTCATGACGACACGACTGTGGTACTCTATAATAAAAAGCAAATAAATATAAAAGTAACAACATGAAGAACTCACTCTTTACCGCCATTGTTATCTTCTTCAACTTCTCTAGCCCTTTGTGCAGCAAACGCAAGAATATTTGCAGCACGTCCTGAGCCAGCTACAATTACAGCTGGTGTACCGTTCATGACCGCTTGATGCACTGTAAAGATGGTGTTGGGACCGCCCTCGACTACAACGCAAACGGTTGGTACAGATACATCCTCTACAGAAAACAAATTCAATCCAAGTATTACTAGATAATTTAGCCTATTTTACACAGATATTCTACTTTTTAAGCTGGTGCCTGTTCCAATCTGTTGGTGTGGGGCCTATTATATACTAAGTTATAATTATATCATACAATATATAATATATAATTACATAAATATATTATATACATATATATATATATATAAATATATATTAATGAGCCTATAATATCAAAGACAATTTAAATGGATTTTAATGCCTTTTAATTATTTTTTGTTTAATAAAAATGTAAATAACATTTGGCCCTTGGCCACAAAACGTTTTATGATCGAGGATAGATTGGAATAAAGTGATAATAAATAAAAATATTATGGCAAACAGTTCAAAATATAATTACATTTATTTTTCTAGCCTGCTTTGTTGTTTGCTGTTTCTCTCATTTTATATATTTTTAAAAACATTGCATGAAATGCAGAACTGTTTTAAACGCTAATAAACCAATCACAATGGACGTTAACTTACTGCGAGCTTCGTTGATGTAATCAATAATAAATAATTCGTCAGGCTATGTGAGCTGGCATCCATTGACTGAGGAAGTCATGTTGATAACATCGACGAAAGCTTGCAGTAAGGTAACATTCATTGTTTTTGGTTTATTAACAATTAAAACAGTTCTACGACAATCATAAGCAAACCAAACGAAACTATTTGAATATTGCATGAATTAATTTTACAGAACTTACCATCCTTGCCATCACCAATTCTTTGTTCTGAAATAGCTTTCTCAATCTTAGCCCTAAGTTTGATTTCAACACCGAAGCTGCCGGAAGTACCGTTATCGACGAGTATGAAGTGGGTGTGGTTTGGATCTAGCTTTACGTTCCCACTGACATCCATGCGATAATTTGCTGGACCATAGGGCTAGATAAAAGATACACAATCTATTTACTTTTTTTATGATTTACAAAAATGAAGAAAAGACAGATTAGTAATTGCATATTAACATTCTAATGTCGTTTTATGTAAAACTGCGTACAAAAATACAGATTTTATGTATAATTCTATTGGATTCACTCGGTCAGACTACTTAGGGTCAGAGAATATATGAGATTTGGCGGACAACATTTACTAGTTTGTTTATCAGGATAAATTATAATAATAAAATTATAATACACTATTACAGTAAATCACTACCTGGCTTATCAATTTTTACTTTACAACTTAATAAACATCATCTGCACATCTCACCTTTCGCCTTGTGAAGCCACAAAGGAATGTAGAAGAAAATGATGTTTAAAAGTTGGATTTTCTCTTAAATTTGCACTTTCAAGATGCAAACAATAAATGATCTATCCATGAATAACATATGGTGTTAAATAAGTCCTAAGTAGTTTATGTAATAGTGATTATGTGATTTTGACTGGACTACTTTAAACGTATGATGCATGCACATGTTATATTTGATTTTGAAATCAATCCATAAAGCGAAAAATCTACAATAATTTTATAAAATTAAAAAAAAAAAAAAAACATTAAAAAAAACATGACACAAGTTTAAATTAATTATATTTATTATTATGATTATTGATAAAACATACGTTATTTTCGTCTTTGGTTAGGTTTTCTTTCTGATGAATCACACCCCATGACGCTATTCCAATGGCGACTACATTGTTCCTATTCATGGTTCCAGTTGCTAGGGCATAATCCCGCACGGCATCACCCACATACTTCATAACGCCTGCATGAGTGCCTCCGGTGATGATCCATGCTCCTGGTATGTTGAAGAATACAATTGTTGCAATTATAGGAATAATGAGATTCTGGTTCAGAATCACAAAGGTCACAACCCTCATTTGAAAATGCAGATTGTGCATATGTTTCATTTACATTACTATGGAGGAAATATACGCTCAGGCAATGGCCACGAGTAGCGCCGACTTTCCACGACGAGAGCAAAGTGGTTTTTCACCCCGACGAATTGTGGTTTTCCTCCCAGATGGGAGCCCAGCTTTCTTCGATGGGTGGCCCTGATCCCCGGCTCCACAGCTGGCACCACCCCTGGCAATGGCATACTCAAAGGTTTTCTGCAGAGGTGGCACCGGTGGCAATTGAGGATCTAAGGCCCAAATGGGATGGCAGGTTTTGGGGTGTTCCCCTTATTGTGGTGTTGCAGGGAGCTAATTCCCATAGTAGCTTCAAAGTTTTACCATTAATTTCCTGAGCAGGTGATGACGAGAATCAGTATATAATGAAACTTGATACTCTGGTTGATTTTTAGGTTGCTGTGACAAATCTCAGTAGGGAAATATCTAAACAGATATCCTGTTATTATTATTGAGTAATTATTGTCTGTGTGCATCGCATGTTTTGGTATTGGCCGAATAAGGTAGCAGCTATGTGTTCCAAGAAATCATCTTGTTATGTTGGAAGAATGTGGCATGCGTTTTTTGACATTATATCAAAGACAGGTTGATTTGGAACAGATATCCTATTATTCTTTAGTAAGATCTTCTGTTATGCGCATTGGGTGTTTTGGTATTGACCAAATAAGGTAGCAGTGTGTTCCAAAAAATCACCTTGTTATGTTGGAACAATGTGGCATATTCATCTTTTCACATTGTGGCAAAGATAGGTTGATCTATTATCGGAACAAATATCCTATTAGTTTTTAGTTAGATTTTCTGCTTTGTGCAAATAAGGTAGCTTTGGTATGTGTTCAAAGAAGTCATCTAGTAGCATACCATGCTGGATAAATGTATTAGCTTTAAAGATGGAAAAGATTGCACAGCCACAGCTATTAATTGTAAGCAGTGCAAATTAAAAAAAGAAGGCTTCACGCGCTACGGACCCTTTGTTCTTTGCTCATTTGCATAGCATTGCATACACAGAGCTTTTTTGAGTGATTTGGGTATAGTGCCATGGATGAAGGGAAGATATCAAAAAGGCTTTTGATATGGTCAACCACAAGATACCTTTGAATAAATTAAAAATGTACGGCCTTAGTAATTAAGCACTAAAATGGTTTCGAAGCTATTTATCTGAAAGAATTAAATTCACCGAAATAGGTATTACTAATTCCCAAACTATTAAATGCGACGTCCCTCAAGGGTCGATAATCGGCCCCATCGCTTTTCTCGTTTATATAAACGATCTTCCCAGTGTGATAAATAAATTTGAAGTCCAGCATGTATGCCGGCGATACAATCATGTATTATGCATCTGAAAATGAAAATGAAATTATAGAAATGATAAACAAAGATAAGATCTAGAATGTATATATACATGGCTGAAATCAAATAAGTTAAGTCTCAATGTAACTAAATCTGAATTCATAGTACTGGGCTCAAGACAAAGACTTGCCCACAATAGTGACTTGAATTCTACTGTTCAGATGTTCCAAGAGTGCATAATGCGAAGCATCTTGGAATTATACTTGATGAAAATTTGACATGGGAATCTCATATTACCTGCATCAGAGAAAAGGCTCTAAAAGGCCTACATAATGTTAATTAGATGCTGTAATATGTTCCCAAAAGGAATTCTTATAAATATTGCTAATGCCATTATTACATCTCATTTAACATATTGTATTTCTGTATGGGAAAACTGCGGATTACCTTTCATGAAAAATTACAAACTATCCAAAATAAGACAGCAAGAATTACATGTGGTCTAAATTGGGATGCCCCCAGTGCAGAAGCACTGAATTCAGCTAACTGAATATCTTTAACAAAAAGAAACGAACTTGAATGCTTAATAATCGTATTTAAAATTTTAACGAAAAGATCACCGAGATACCTGAAAAAATTCAGTTCAATACAATAATCAAAATTATAATTTGCGTCATGGTAATTCAAATCTGTTTATCCCATAACCCAAAACCAGATAATATTACACGTAGCATTTCATATAAAGGTCCAATCTTATGGAATAGTTTAAAGTGTGATCACAAAAATCTGAATATGTCATTAAATTAATTTAAAAGAACCACAGAAGAATATTTTAGAAATGCTTAATTTACTGATTTACTATCTCCCCATTCGTTTTTTTTTTGCATTTGACATTATGATTCAATTTACTAATTATGCAATTTTTATTATTTTATTAATAATTTCATACTACTGTTTATTTGTATTTTGATATTTTAACCTTTGACTGCTTCCCACTTTCGAACTTGTTGAAAAACGATATTTTAATTGATCGAACAAGTCTGTTGTAAATGTCTTACTGTATTTATATATTGTATTTATACCTATGTATATTTTACTGTAAATTTGTTATTATAACTTGAGTTTAAATAAAGTTTGAATGAATGAATGAATCTCCTTCTCAATAATACTTCCATGATTATACATAGCAAAGTGGATTTTACCAAATATTGCATGCAGAGGACAAATTTGCTTAATTACTTTACAGAATAGGAAGCATGAATGATTAACGATTTCAAATTTCCTTTTAAAACTAGAAAAAAAAAATGTTTAGGAGAATGACAGAAAAAAAGCTATGCTTAGAAACTGATTGTAGATCAGTTATTGGCAGTCTTGACTAGACAATCTAGTTGGCCTATTATTACTTTTCATGTTTTTTTTTTATTGCGTATATATTAATATTTTTTCACAGTAATTTGTCACTTTCTTAGAAATATTCCTACGAATTGAACAATAAATTGAAAAGAAATGTGTGGTAACAAAATCGTAAAGGCATAAATTTAAACTACAGTACAGATTTTTGTATGATTTACATTTGGAGATAATTTCTATTGATGACACAATAACATGGAAATACTGAACAAGTTAATCCTGGAAATCAGTAATTCAAAACTTATGATAGTCTTGCAACTGAATCCTAGCACGCTGGTATGTATAATGTCAATGCTGTGCTTGACTGTCTACATACGCCAGAACATGTGTATAAAGTGAAATGATATTTATTCTTTATTAGCATTGGAACCTAGGTTATCTTTATTATTTTTTTTGAAATCTTAAAAGCCAGTGAAAATTAGTAAAGTAAAACAACAACAAAAATAAAATCCGTACTTGATTTGTAATGCTATGTTGGACGACTGTTATCCCAAGTTTGTCAATAAAATAATTATCTATCTAATGCTTTTCTCAGAGTCATGTGTTACTCTTGTATCTGAAATTAATCAATGTTCCCTTTTGGGGATAGATACAGGACCACATAAATATTGATTTATGTAGAAGTGGTTTGCCACAACAGTTGTGATTCTGTTTCTCAACCTTGAGGTTGGAGGTTCAATCCTCGCTGTCCATTTCGCTTCTGTCCTTTAGGCAAGGCATATTTTCTACGATTGTCTCTTTCCACCAATTTCAATTCATTTTCATTTCATTTCTTTAGGCACGAGCGCCAAGGATATGCCAATTTAAAGTGAACTTAATCACTGTCCTACGTGGCATATCCATTTAACAGGGGATTAATGGACCAGTACACCGGGAAACCCCCTACTATTGTCGAAGAGTAAAAGTGCACACAAGCCAAATGCGTACACTGGGCCTATAGTTTAAAGTCCTTATCTGAGAAGACTTGTTCCACCACTGGAACCATTGGCGAGTGAGCCGTTCGAACCAACGCCGATATTAGAGCTGAAGCTTACGGTGCCCCAGACTTAACCGCTCGGCCAATCAACTCGCCCCAAGTGGATACCTGGTAGGTTCAAACACAAAATGCTCTGGTGTTCAATATGTGCTTGATCCTATGACCAGGGGTAATAGAGAATGTGAAGTGCTAGAAGCCTTGTTGGCATGAATAACTATGTAATTGTCTAACATGGAAAATTGCCAATTGGTTTGGGGTGCAAAACTTGGCTGGTTGTATAAGTTGACTGTTCACCATATATGTTGTATTAACTTATTATTATGTATTGTTGCAGATATATTTCTTTAAGGTGTTTGATACAATAATTTTAATTACATTATTTTATTGTTCATATAAATTATGTTGCTCAAATTCTTGCTGCAAACTGTATATTTTTACACCAAAAATTTAAAATGAAATATACTGATTAATATGGCAATTTTTTTTTTTTATAATTTGTATATGTGTTTCTACAGTATATGTAACATTCCTTCTTTTACAAAACATACACATTATTGAAAAATTATAATATATACTCCAAGTATTGAAATGCACGCACTGGGATTCAATATTTCAATGGCATCATCAGGAAACACTAAATTGAATTCCTGTTTTTCCGTGAATTAAACACTTGGACTTCCATAGTATAAAATTAAGCTCTTCCAATCTTGCATTGTTATAATTTTTCATCATTTTCTATTAATTTCATTTGTGAATAGTTCTGTCTGTAAATTCGAATTTCATATCACTGATTAAGCTACTATATACCATTGTGGATTCTAATGGACAAACAATTTTAGTGTAATGAATCTGGAAGGAATGCAGTACATTAATCAAATTGTAATCGGCAGGCCATCATATGAAAACTAGACACACAGAATTGCAAGAATAATTAAACTCATACTGAACATGAATATTTAATGTCAATGAACATAAGAGCAGCAGAGATAACACATGAATGTTAGGTTTACATTAGTAAACGTGATATTTGTCTATTAAAAACAGATATTAAAAAAAAATAAATATCAGGAAATGCATGTGTCAAAGGTCAGGGATAGTGACTCTCCTTTAGGATGTCCTTATTATTGTATTAAAGTGACACTATAATATTCTTAGCATATGTATATATATGTGTATATATTACACACACACACACACATATATATATATATATATATATATGTGTATAAGAGACAGTATATATACAGGTACCGCAAATTGGCTGGCAGTTAAAGATGTACTCATGGGGAAAAAATCAGGAAAATCCTCAAAAAATAATTCAAAAATCTGAATAGCTCATTTTAAAGGATGGAATAAGTTTAACTTTCAACCACAAACATATTAAAAAATATATATTTTTCACTGATTTACAGACATTTTACTACAAAAATACTTAAAATGTTTACTAACAAAGAAGGGTTTATGCAAAAGAACACAGAAAATTTGTCTCATTATTAGTTGTCTTAAACTTTTTTTTTCAAATACTATTAATGTGGCAATTCAAATATGGAAATGAATTTATTAGCTCATGACAAAACAGTATATATTTAATGAAGATCATAAATATATGAGAAAACCCGCAGTTTCTATTGAGATACATACATTTTCTCAAATATATTTTCTTTATTTATCACCAGTGAAGATGTTTTCCCCATAACAAAGCCACATGATTTATAAATTATACATCCAATGAGTTAAGTGAAATTAAATCAGCATAATACAGTACCTGTGCTGAGTGCTGCTTTGATCAGACCTTTCCTAAACACTTCTCGTAGCCTGGCGTTCATGTGGAAGTTTAAGGCACCACCAGTCACGGAGATGAGAAGTTTAGGTACCCCCAGCTTCCAGTGGTCCCTTAAAAGTTCAAGAACTTTAGAAGGGGGTGTCAGATGATCCAATCGAACATACTACAGTAGATTAAGAAAATTATTATTATATGAATATTAATACTTCTATATACATGTAGTTATCATAAGAAGTGTTTTCATTTATTTATTATAATTATTATTAAAAAAAAAACAGCTTTGCTAACAAAATCAACAATTAGACAGTGTCTCTCTAAAGACCACATTATTTAACAGAAAAAAAAACCCAGCAAAAACAGTAATTATATTATAATACCCTTATTTTCAGTTATTAATTTTTTTAATTTTTAAATTAATTTTTTTAAATGTTATTCAATTTCCAATGAAATTTTTAAATGTTTCTTGTTCATGTTTTTCTATCAATGCTTTTTTTTATTTAAATTATTTGCATTCATTTTCATTCTTTACATTTTGATATATTGTAAATGATCGATTTTTTTTATAGATATTTTTAAATACAAAAAAAAAAATTCATTATTTTCGAAAATGTATTTCTGTAATTAATTATATTTAAACTTTTTCATGGTTCATTGTTTTGTATTATTGTGCAATTCAGCAGCAGGTATTTAAAAGCTGTGATTTAAATTAAATTGAATAAAAATAACCTTGGTTTTTCATCAACAGTCATAACATGATAGAACGGTGAGAATCTAGCTCAACTTAGAAGGTCTACGAACCATGCTTATGGGCTATTTCCATTTAAGTGTGTTGAAATGGTGTATCAGTGGGGTAGTGGTGTGATGGAAATAAGAGAAATGAGGTGATATGAGATTAATTTTAAATAAAGTGTGCTTTTTTTTGCTCATCAAATTTTTGCAAGAGGGGCCTATTCTGGGGTCAGAAAACTTTTTGAGCTTACTACTGCAAATACACCTAAACTACCCTGTGCATGGGCAGATTTAGAGGAGGGTTAGGCTGGCCCCACCCCTTTTGGAAAGTTTAAAAAAAAGAAAAGAAAAGAAAGAAAGAAAAAGGAAAAATTTCATTATGCCCCCGCAACTCCTAGGAAGGTGTTATCTTGATCGCCCTCCCCCCATTTGGACATCTCTGGATTCGCCTCTACTGCCTCCTGAGAAGGAAAGGCACTAGAAGTAACAGCTAACAAGCAAGCGACACACCAATGCTGCACTGTTGTCTATTACCTCCACTCTTTCTTCTATTCAATAATAAACCTGGTTGTGTTGCTTACACACTAGCACCGTACATGAGACACCATCTGAGAACATTTTCTCATTGAATTCAAATGCACTAAACTACTTGCCATACTACAGTACCTTTTAAAAACTCCACACTCACTCCATATTCAAATACACTAAACTACTTGCCATACTACCTTTAACTCCACACTCACTCCATATTCAAATGACCAGCAATTAAGCTGAATTCAAATGCACTAAACTACCTGCCATACTACCTTTAACTCCACACTCACTCCACATTCAAATGACCAGCTATTAAGTTTTTCATTTCTTTATAAAACATGTATCAATGATCACTTTATATTACATCATATCATATGAATTGTTTAGGCTGTTTTGAAATCTATAAATTGTTAATTTTTTCATTTATTTTATTTTCTGTATTTTTCCTTTTTTCTTATGTATTACTGAAAAATATGATTTCTAGTGTACACATTTATGCTTTTAATAAATCCATTTAGTTTTACACTACCGAATCTGATTTTTGTTTTTGTAACTCCTGATGCTTTATTACTATACTGATGCACTTGTAATTTATAAACCTAGACTTAAGAAATAATTAAATAGAATGAAAAAATACAATTTATTTGTAAAACAAACCTTTTTTTGTTTAAGAGTTGCAGAACTGCCGATAGCTCCAACAAATTCAACTTCGCCATAAGCAGTAGTCTGCGTAATTTGTGTATCTGACTCCGTCTTCCATTCCGTGGTCGTGATCTCATCTCGGATGTAACGTTTATCGTGGGACGATTTTTTATTTCCGCAATGACACGATGGATCCTTTGGGCTAGATAACATTTTGGTATAAATAAATTTTGTAGTATTTTATTGTTTTAAATATTATATAGATCTGATTTTCGAAATTATTAGAATCATCCAACACCATTGTAAGGTACCAGAAGGTGTAAAATACGATTAATGGAATAAAGGTTAAAAAAAAAAGCAGAACAAAGAAAGTAAAAGATTCACGTAAAGGGTGGTATACTGTACGATTTTTTTGAATACCCCCTCAAGAAAAATACCTACTAAGCGGCCAGTATCAAGCTACATTTACACTATATGCATGTATATATATCTGTCTCTTATACACATCTAGATGTGTATAAGAGACAGGGTCTACACTCTCCAAGAAAATTTATGATTATGGCACCTCTAGTTGGTCGGAAATGGCACTCTCAGGCTTAATTTGAATTATTGAAACAAAATAAAATCAGTATTTTTTGTGTCTTTTACTTTAGTAACTACAGGGAAAAGTAATTCCATAATCAAAATTTTATAATCTGTTTACCTGTATTATAACTTCCTCAATTACAGGCATACTGTAAGCAATTCAAATTGTAAAATGTTATTGTTCCTGTTTAAAATATCAAAACAATTGGAAATTGTTTCAGATGGTTCTCCTGCATGTTTCAGGTATGAGATAATTTTGATTGGCAAAAATATATTTAATGTTTTATTATACTTTTTATGAGAACATTGAACACCGAGGCTGAAATAACAGCCCACTTGACAAAGACAACAAATCCGGGAAAAAACATTCAAATAACGCTCAGTTCACCTTTTTGAACATTCTTTCCCCAGATACAAGCATTTCATTAAAATCTTTAACTTCCTTCAAAAAATTGATATTTAAAACAGTTTCTTTTTGCTTCTTGTGTACAGTACAGTATATCAATTTTCACTGTTTTTAACTAGACCTTAAGGACTGTCTCTTATACACATCTAGATGTGTATAAGAGACAGGCACTGCAATGGTTTTGGTTAAAAGATTTGTACAGTTCTAAACATGGCTGTACAATCTGACCCTGCTGAGGTCAGTATATTGTAGTTTGTGAACCTTGCTAAGGGCATAAATTGTTCAATGCCTTGCACTGAAGTTTGCATTTAACCCAGCAGTAGCTAGATTGCAATACTTTACAAAATTCAAATTAATTGTGTTAACTTAAAAGTTTACTTACCCATCTATTAATATTCAAAATATATAGAATGACATGTTTTAATAATATGCACATCTTCGATATATAATCTTTGCTTGGACAAAGTTTGAATAACATCCACACACGGAAAGTGACTGAAGTGGCAGACAGAAAACCATGCGCAAAAACATATGAAAATGGGATAGATGAAGTTAAAAAAAAATCTGATCAAATACAACTGGCTTTCTGCTAAACATAAAATCATATCAATAAAATAATATGATCCTTACTCATCATTTTTTTTAGGTGGTCGTGCTACGTAGTGGATGCATTCTCGTTGGTTAAGGTTCTTCGGAATCCACTGTGGATTTTTCTAAGGAAAGAAAAAGTTCAAAAGACGACTTATAGTTAAAGAAAAAAACTATTTGATCATTCGTTGAACATACTTTAATCATGAAGCAATAGACATTATGTAGTTTTAATTATATTTGTCTTAAGCCAGTCACTCACTGCGTGCAACGGCAACACGACGAACAACGCACACGAAGATGCGGACTTAACAGATCGTCTTTTTAATGAGTATACGTTGAGGTTGCCACTGGCAATCAGTAGACTGCATTGCGTCGACACAGTGAGTGTCCGGCTTTAAAGAAGATCTTACACAAGTGTGGCTTCAACTCAGGTCTACTGTACTTTACGGCACAAGAAGCAGCGAACATATCAAAAGCCACCCACTCGCCTGAAGTCCTATTTTCGTAAATTGTTGATTTTTATATTAGCTTTGCTATACCCTGATTCACTTAATTTAAGCCAGCTGGCTCCGGAAGAAAAAATTTGATAAGTTGTACAACTGATTTTTCAAAGACATAAAAATGGTGTTTGGCAAAAAAAAAAAAAAAAAAATGGTTAATGGGATACAGATTTTTGAATATTTAAAAACATGGTGAAAAATGGTGGTAAGCCTCTTTTTGCCACAGCTTTTTAATATTTAAAAATCTGTATCTCATTAACCATTCCCATTTTTTTCGTCAAACACTCTTTTTGTCTAGGAAAATTAGTATTGTTCTGTACGTCACCTGAATGAAAGTGCCATTCTATACACTATTGCATTAGTCTAGCAGATTCATTGAATATTTCAATTTCAACAAATACTGTATACCTCTTTTTACCTCAATGTTCATTCCAGTTTCATCAGTTACTTCACTACCAGTTTTTAAAAGCACTTTTAATACTAAGGTTTTCAAGAAAATATGTAGTGGAATACAAAGGACAAGTACTATACAGTATGGTGTTATCTTGTGTTTCTTCATTTTACATTTTTTTTTATACAACGAATAGAAATTGCAGGCAGTTTTTTTTTTTTATATAAATAAGTAATGTCAAAAATACTCAAAGACGTTGTTGTATGTATCAAATACATACAACATTAAAGTTCAGAATTCAAGTACAATTTTCATAATTTACTTAACCGTGAAAATGCCTCAAGAAGAGGTTTACTATACAAAACGTTAACAAAAACTCTTCATTAGGATTGATGGATTTATTTGAATTCCAGTGAGGGTCTCTCAGGTACTGTATGTGAAAAACTTGTACTGCCTAATTGTGAAAATTTTAAAATGTAGTTAGATTGAAGCGCTTGTAGTGTGAACTACTGTAGATTGTATGGTAACTTGCTTCCCTAAAAGGGTTGTGTCTGAGCTGCATGGTAAACTGGTACCAGCTACTCTCGTCTGTCCAAAACGAGGCTGTATAGACCAGTACCCCATCTTTAAAGTGCATACGACCTGAAATTGTGTACACTGTGTCTACTGTACGGTTTATAGTACTTATCCGAGAAGACTTGTTCCACCACTAAAGGCGAGTTTACCATTCAAATCAAGGCGATGGCTGTATGCAGGGGCTGAGGTGAGGGTATTATGGTCAACCAGGTTTCCTTTGCCTGGACTACTGTAGGTGTTACCTTTTCTGAGCATCACATTAACAAAAAATTTATAGCTAGAACAGAACAATTCAGCTCTTACTGATTTACACACCTTCAACTTTTAAAATCCTAAAACTCATTTACCAAGTTTCCTGATGATCACATAATTAATGTCGAAATATTGAATCCCGACACGATGACGTGCATTTCGATACGTGGAGTATGTATTATACTATCTAAAGTTTAAGGGTCTTATTGAAACAAAATAAAATCAGTATTTTTTGTGTCTTTTACTTTAGTAACTACAGGGAAAAGTAATTCCATAATCAAAATTTTATAATCTGTTTACCTGTATTATAACTTCCTCAATTACAGGCATACTGTAAGCAATTCAAATTGTAAAATTTTATTGTTCCTGTTTAAAATATCAAAACAATTGGAAATTGTTTCAGATGGTTCTCCTGCATGTTTCAGGTATGAGATAATTTTGATTGGCAAAAATATATTTAATGTTTTATTATACTTTTTATGAGAACATTGAACACCGAGGCTGAAATAACAGCCCACTTGACAAAGACAACAAATCCGGGAAAAAACATTCAAATAACGCTCAGTTCACCTTTTTGAACATTCTTTCCCCAGATACAAGCATTTCATTAAAATCTTTAACTTCCTTCAAAAAATTGATATTTAAAACAGTTTCTTTTTGCTTCTTGTGTACAGTACAGTATATCAATTTTCACTGTTTTTAACTAGACCTTAAGGAAGAACAGTTAAACTAAGTATTAAGAATAAAGAAAGATTTCTATCTATAACGCTTGAGCTTTGTCAGTGAGAGCTGTTGTGGTCGTGAGGTGTGTTGTTACACTTTAATATTGAACATTAAAACTCATATTACTGTATGAAGTCATGTTTGTATGAAGCATAATAGTATAGATCTACTAATATTGTAGTAGTCAATTTACACTTTCATTTAGTATTTGTATAAAAGACGACACCAGAGTGAAAATTCCCCCTCCCTATACCCGCCACTGAATATTAATGTGTTTTAAAAAATGACTATTTGACGTTAGTATTACAGCGATTTTTGTTTACTAATGATCATTCTTTAGAGAAAACAATGGCATATACACAAATTCGTAATAGAGGGATTTTCACAAATAGAGGGTCCATCCACCTCAGTCCCAAGATCGTTGGGCTGATTAAATATTATTCTAATGAGGTTTAATATTGTTCTAATGAGGATCGATGCACCAAAAAATGGTGTTTTTAAGTCATCAGACCTGTTAAACTTCAAATCAACTATCTGAAAATAAGCACATACATTGAATTGGTTTTTGCAAACCTGCTTGCGATCCATCGTAGAAGTTTGGCGACCCACTTTTGGGTCGCGACCCATAGTTTGGGAGAGTGGCTATAACTAATGGTAAACTAGCTGGTAAATAGTAAAAATATCAGTAGCTTTTTTTTTTTATGAAAGATGTAAAATGAATCTTTGTTATGTATTTCTGCAATTTATATTCCCACCTCTTCTTAGGCTTGGCATTATTCTTTCAGCTAGTCATTATTTTTATTGTCCATGGAAAAATGAATAATTTTTTGAAAATAAGTAAACAGTAAATTTTTTCATGAGGCTCCAAAATTTGATGAGGGAGGGGAGGCGGAACTATCAATTAATTTTATTTGGCCTTATTATCATTATTAATGTTCACAATGATTATGTTAGGTACAATCTGTAGACCTACACGACAAGGAATTTCTAACAGAATATAATTTCTGGCATCAACATTGTCACCATAGATAAAATCATCTTGTATTTTTTCATGCACAATAAAAAAAAAAAAAAATACATACATGCACATACTGTTTCTTACTGTAGTTTAAGAAGAATTATAGACTTTGGAATTTACCACACACAAACAATGCTGTCATCCATGTTGTTCCCATGGCTTCCATCATTTGTCATATGGTTAAAGGAACTGATTGATTCATAGCTGTGTTACGTTGGATAATTAACAACAAATATGAGATTTGATCTTCAGCAATTTCTGACATTCAGAGTATGAAATCAATCTTATAAACTAGAAATTACAAATTGCAAGTGAAGTGCTGCGAAGTACAACTGCATAAAATGTTCTTCGAACAAAATTATTTATGCGAGTCAAGTGAAAATAATGAATAATAAAAATATAACAAATAATATGAGCACGACCCATTGTATATATTATTAGAACAGCGTTGGTACAATAGTGTTTTGCTGCAGTGACATCTCTCTGCTGGCGATGGCTCGCTGCTGCTGGCGATGACTTGCTGCTGGCGAATCGATCTGCGCATGTGTATAAAATGGTATTTATTTCCGCAAACACTATGCCAGTCTACAACAAGCGTCGTCTAAATGTAATAATTAGCACGTTGAAATAGGCTAGTAAATAAGTTTAACTGGGTTCGTAAATAATATTGTCCTCAAAATATTGTGGCTGAGACATGAGCCGATTAAACGTAGAAATAGGAAACCTAGAAATATAGTAAAAACGCTGAATAGTACTCCAGCGTCGCGATATGCCGATGTTGGTACGAGTAGGTTAGTCTACAAACGTCGCCTAAAGTAATTGATTTTACCCGGCAGAATGAAAGAAGGAAACTCCGCTTTTCAGTTGTCTCAGGCGATTTAATTTTGACAAA
>NW_022702824.1:513316-528810 GCF_011630105.1 Anneissia japonica | reverse complement strand
GGTACGAGTAGGTTAGTCTACAAACGTCGCCTAAAGTAATTGATTTTACGCGGCAGAACGAAAGAAGCAAACTCCGCTTTTCAGTTGTCTCAGGCGATTGATTTTTGACAAACAATGACCTTTCAGAGGTCAAATTGCTGTCAAGAATATGAATTGGCTGCTTCGCAGCAATTAACCACATTTATACTTAAAACAGCTACATACAATAATCTTAAAGGCTCAAAATCCGGGGCAGGGCTGTAATTTTGAAATCTGGAGAGCACGTGCACTAATGCACCACCTGTCCTTTTCTCATAACACCTCAACAAATAAAATTACAACATACAAGATTTCAGTACAATACAACATCCCACCACCTCTCATAACAGCCATATGCTAAGTTGAACTGAACTCATTTGGGCAGCAAATTTCAGCTTACAAAATATAATCACAACAGAATTTCAGTACCTGTACAATACAACAACCAACCTTCACTCATATAGCCACATGCTAATAAGTTGAACTGAACACATTTTTTTGGGCAGCAATTTTAGCTTACAAATTATGTACTTACATCCTCCTCCTCGTCAAGTGTTACTGGTATTTTGCTCTCCCTTTTAAATGTACCTCCTTTAGACTTTTGACGTCTGACACTATAGCCACCAGAAGGTAGCCTTTCAAGTGGTTCTTTTACTGGGACAATCTGGATCTCCTCCATGTCTTCATCCATTAGTGCTGAAACATGTGAGTAACTAACACTACCTGCATTTGTTGAAGGGTTCATTGCTATATTAAAATACAGTTGAATCACTCCCAATGCACTGCTGGTATTATTAACAATTCATTAAATTTGTGTAAAGACTGGTAAACAGAGAATCAATTATTGTACCAATTTAAATGACAATAATTGATCATGCTTTCTTCCTCTTAGGTGTGGAACTTAAAACATCACCAATGTACCATAATCATACAGCTCACAGGGCAGGACACTTAGCCATACAACATCAATTACTTTTAGCAGCTACGGATTGGCTGCAGCAGTACTTTGGAGAGGGAAAACCACTGATGCATGCAATTAGTCACAATGGTATACCTTCACAGTGTCCCCTTTGATGGTATTTAATCCTATAGGATTTGCAACAGAGTGAGCAGAAAAAAAAGCATGCCTGAGATATTTTGATCAGGGATCAGCTATACTGTACTAGCATTCACTTTTAATTTTATTGTATTTTCAAGTCACTAAGATTAATAATCATAATGAGACTTTGGCAAGAAAAAGAAGCATAGGCCTAATTATCATCTCTCCAACTCCACCCACCTACTCCCCATCCCCCACCCACTCTCCTTCCAAGGAGTAATAATTTCTAGACTTTTACTTATAGGCTTATACTGTAGTTTCTAAATGAAGTACATATAATATGTTCTGTCTGATACAATCTACAATCTCTTTGCAAGACACAAATTGAAAAAAAAAATTATATTTTCACCGATTTACAGCAAATAATCTTTGGACACCAGCCACTTAAATATATAAGGCCATGGCACTGTCTTAAATCTAATAAAATTTAAATGAAATAATAGAAGAACCCCTCCTTTGGGACACCTCTTCAATGGATACTGTACTTTTCCATACAAAGCTATAACACAATAAATAATATCATTTAATTTCACTAAAGCCCACACTTTAAAGAGAGATACCCTACTTAAGGAAACAACCCTAAAAGTTTAATATTAAATTTTTTGTTTGTTTTATAATAATAATAATTATTGTTGAATTTGCATAGCGCATCATGCAAAAAACCTCTATGCTCGGTGATTGAGCCAGTGAAATCAACCCAGGACCATGTTCTCATTTTTTGGCCAGTTTCAGGCTCAAAATGTTATATTTATTTTGCTTTTTACATACTTTCCAAAGAGTAAATTAAATTATTATTACTGTATTGAGAGTATTACATAGTCAGACTACAACACTGCCCTGTCATGAAAAAAACCACTCAACTGAAATTTTTTCAAAATGGTACTTTTCAGCGTTTTGCACTTTTGGGCACTTTTCAGATTTTTGAAATTATAACGGAAAATATGAAATTTAAAAACTAAAATATCACTCAACTGTAAGTCTGTGTTACAACTTCTGTCAGCAAAGATGCATTCAACCATGGACTAATATTAATAGGTCCATGATTCAACTGCAAATCTTATGAAGGACTTAACTGCATTTAATACCTATTATGTAATAGTTTATCATGAGAAACCCACTCAACTGCATTAGTGCTGCATATTGTTTATCATTGAGAAAGATGACTGTCTAATCTATATAACATTACTTTCACAATGTAATCATTATAAACAATATCTTCATGGATGCACAATATTGGTATTAAGGAAACATTATCTCATACTCTTTTTGGCATTATTCATACTAGCAGAATATGGATATCGATCTTTTTTCTGGCAAGGGACCATTATGGAACCAGCCAATATGTATTAAGGAGGAAATTTCTTGACGTTTTTTAAGGACCTCCTAAAAAAACATCTTTTCTTATTTAATTTGTCTTTTTTTATTTAATACATTTAGTGTCTAATATCGCTCTGATAGATTATTATAGGGCACTATTTATTACCTATGATATTATTTTTACCTATATTTAGCTTATTATTATTAACTTATTAACTTAATTATTATTATCCTAATATTATTATTATTATATTTATTTATTGCATACAGTTGAACATATATTGTTCTTCTGCTTGATATTCAATTTTATGTGAATGACAAAATAAGATGAATTTCTGAAAAAGGAAACTATAAAAAACAATTTTTTAAAATGATAAAAGACGACTAAACAGAGAATTCCTTGAAAACAAAAAATAAAGAGAGCATTGTCCGAAAATAATGCCAGAAATTCCCACAAATACAATTGCATATCAATCACAATCACATATATTGGAGAAACCAATATATTGGAGAAAAATATGAGAATTCCCGTCCCTGAAGTGTTCTTGAACTCGTGTTGAAAGTCTTCTATCAGTGGTTTCTCCAATATACGTGGAATTACATCCCACACAAGTAAATTTACTTGTGTGGGATGTAATTCCACGTATATTGGAGAAACCAATAGAAGACTTTCAACACGAGTTCAAGAACACTTCAGCGTTTCACCGTTCTTGACTCTGCAGATTCAGCTCATAAACTCAAAATTAAGGAAGCTTTGCATATTACCTGGAACAATCCATCCCTTAATAAGCAAATTTACAACTTGAATATCACGCTCACTGTTTGATTGTACTAATTTACATAACAATCTGCAGTGACGGGTGGTTGGCTACGTTTTGTGGTTTGCTTCATTAGTCGTTTTTCTATTTGCTAATCTGCTTATTTACATACACGAGTATAAAGCCATATAAGCTTTGGCAAAATTTGTTATCTTTCGCACTGATGATGAGAATCGTTTTCTCGAAACATGTTTGCTATACGATCGGGCTCAATGAGTCCGCGATCACGATTAAAGTCTATTACTTGCTTTATAAAGTGCCTTGTGGTGTTTTTACTTATACATAGTTACATTTAAATTTAATTATCTGCAATCTTCAAAATATTTAAAGCCTAACAATCACAGGCCTAGATTAGACAATCATAAACAGGGTGCTATATTGAGTATGCGTGCTTCTGTATTCTATTCTATACCTCTGCCATCATAGTAAAAAAATAGGCCTAACCCTAAATTTACTCACAAAAGTTGATATCACTTATAATCTTAAATTAATATTATTTAATAATATAACATGTTTTTATATTCAATAAATACTGTAAGTTGAGTTGATTCTTTCATGACGAATGTAGTTGAGTGAGTCTTTCGTGTTTTTCTTACATGTGATTGACCCGGTATGTCATGAAAAAACAATAAATGTGACATATTGCATATTATATAGAGTAATTAAAAATACAAGTTCTACACAATGAACAGTACTTATAAAACCTCTTAATAATGTGAAAATAAGGATTCAATTATTTACGCATGGAGAGAGCGAAGACAATAACACGTTTTGTTGATTATCTCAGAACTTTGTTAAATGCATTTGAGTGAATTTTTCATGACAGGGCAGTACACATAAGGTACAGTACAGATAGATTTTGGTTTTTCTAGTTACACAAGTTCTCGTAATCTCGAAAGCTCCGATGAGGGTACAGCAGTATAATAGAAGCAGTAGAGTATATTAGAACATGCTTAAATACTGCACAACTTGGCGTAAGTTATTGGGTTTTCGGCACGGGTTCATAATTGCAACTAACCACTAACAGGACACGTCATATAAATGAATTTGTTAACCCTGTGTTGTAAGGAACTGAAGGTCTGAGTTCGAATTGCGCCTCATGGTTTAATTTTTTCTTTTTTTGGATAATTAACATTCTTAGATATTTGAGCTGTTTGGCAAAAAAAATTAGAAGAGCTACTATAAAAAGATAGACATTTTTAAATAATTAGAATATTCTCTTGTTTGTACAAAATTAAAATGTGTCAAAATTGAAAAAAAATTCCTAAAATATAGAAAAAAATTGAATAGCAAGACGCAATTCGAACTCACAACCTTCGGTTCAGTAGAACATATCGTTAACTAACTGCGCCATGTATACAACATGGCTACAACTAGGCTATTACTGGTATCGGCAGTATGTACAGTCCTTGGTATTGGTAGCGCACTTCACAAAGAAAGATCTATTACAGTAATTAATTAATTAATTAAAAACCATTAAGTCCACTGATAAGTTTTAGATATTAACTTAGTATAAACATACTCAAAATAAAGTAATTAAGACTCAATATTTCAATCTTTTATTAGATCATCATCAGGAATTAATTAATCAATCAATCAGCTGAGTACTTCTATAGAGAGCTCTTCATAATAAGAGAGAATTGTTTAAATAATTAGAATAAATAATTTGTACAAAATTAAAATGTCTTTAAATTGAAAAAAAAAAATGTCTTAAAATTGAGGGAAAAAATTGAAAACAAGGGGCGATTTGAACTCACAGCCTTTGGTTCCTTAGAATCAAATGCATGGAACCGTCGCATGGATAGCACGGTTAAACCAACCGCGCCATCCATACGACGTGTATAAAAGTCATAATGTCAGTAATAAACAGTCCTTGCTGAAACCCACTCAGCCGTGAAAAAACCATGGGCTCACTCAGCAAAAAGCACACAATGAACAGTGTTATTCTTAGAGCTCCTCATCAGCGCTAAAGAAAAATAAAAACTTATTTTGGCATTGTACCTCAGCCTCAATTTGTTCATTTTGTTCTTAACTTTTAAGCAATTTCAGCCTTTCTTATAAAACGTGTTATAAAAAAAGTGTACATACAGTAAGCCTGACTTCTAAGTCATTTAATCTATTCATGCTAACTGTAGGCTATCATGAGCATCCAATAGAAAGCTTAATATTTTAAAAAAAACCAAAAAACAAAGAACAACCTAAATATTTATTTAGTTTAACAGTAACTTGAGTGAGGGAAAGAATATCAGGAACAATATACAACTTCAGTTTTTTGTTTTGGTTGATGAATTGTATTTGCATTGCAAAATTATTGCTATAAATTAGTTCTAATTCTGTAACACCAGTGGCGGATCCAGGGAGTTTAGGTGGTACGGACGAACCCCCCTCTGTGAAGAAACGTGACAAAATAGAACTGGGTCCTTGCTTCCAAAAGGCATGCTAACCTACCTAGGCATAGGTTGGCAGATCAGACAAACTAGGATTAGCCCAACTAGTCTTCAATTAACACACTATTTGTTTCGACATCGTAATAATTTATGTATGAAAGTGCGTTCTTTAGGCCTATCGGTTCATCGATCCATAGAAGAAAGACATACAGTATCTAACTACTCAATATTGTTGGAATATAATAATATATTGCCTATGTCTTTGATTTTTTTTTCTCTATAGGCCTAAAGAATGAGATAAAATTAAATGACCTTTTTCTTCAAGAGGGCGGAAACCTTGAATTTTGAAGTACGTAAGGTCATTAAAAGACTACACAGAAGTCAGGAAAGCTCATTTCTGACCATCAAAATTTTCACCGAGGAGGACCCCTGACCCCCACTTTCATTTTTGGGTTTTTTGGGAACATTTTGAACCCCCCCCCTTTCAAATCCTGGATCCATCCCTGAACACATTCTAACGTCCAAGAGCAAACATAGCTGGAGAGGTCATATAAGAATAACTTCTTGTCAACATTTAACAGTCTTCACTTGATAGCTTTAGGTTACTATTCAAAATGTACCTTTTTTAATCTCTTTCTTGGAACGGCACGACGAGCAACGACTGTTGAAACATGGCGCCATGTAAATGGAATGATTGATTGATTGATTGATTACTGTAGGTCAACTGAAATAAAATCATATAGATCTATTTTATCGTAGTATGACAGCATGTCAAAAACCCCTATTAAGGGGAAAATTTTATGTTTTTGGCTAGTGTCCCCTCAATAGGGATACCACTATAAAGGGCACATTTTTTAGGTCCAACAGTTATGAATACTATAGAAGTTCTACTGTATATTAAATTGCTTAATTGTATACTTAAATTAAAATCTATCAGGTCAAGGTTTCTTCCCACATTGGAAAGTGAAACAACAATCATAACAAATCAAAATGAAACCATAAACTTCAATTGACTAAACAATTTCCACAAAGTTTATAGTATGGACAATAATGCACATTCCAACTGAAGATCAGAGAAATCAGGCTTGTTTCATTTTAATAGGACCTATTATAATAATCTGTTATTGCAGTACAGTATAGTTCATTTTGTTTATGTTAAATCAGGACCACCATAAGTGACTCTGGGTTCTGAGGCAGCAAAGGTGAAAGAATGGGCTTTAATAGGTCCTCAAACAAGGTTAGGAATGCAGCCCAGATGGGGCCTTGGACTGAAGCCTTAAGCAACTTGGTGTTATGTTGATAGCTACTGTATTTCAGGAACCCTGAATATGCTATTAAAAACATACACAATATTTACATTAAAACTTTAAAAATAATTATTATAAAGACAATACTCACACTTCACACACAAAACACAAAATTAATTCTTTGAATATTTCAATTATTAAGTTAAGTTTACATTTATATTTTATTCTTCATTCTGTAAGTGTTGGACCCGCTGTGGGTGAGATATGAAATAAAATAAAAATTAAATTAAATGAATAAAAAAATCCATGGCTATACAAAACAACTAATTACTATATTTTCATGAACAAGTTTTTAATCAAAGACAGCATATGATGAACAGTTCTTTTGATGGGTCAACAATGATCAGCTTGTTTTAACATCCTGTTTCCCATTAATACACTTGTGACTTTAATAAGACTCCCCATTTCCTGAAACCTTGCCAGTCTGTAGCCACCAACATATCTCTCAATAAAAAAATATCCACCATTAATTACGTCATGTACACAAGTGACTACCAGTTATTCCAAATCGCAGGAGTCCCCCGGAAATCGAGACGGCCTCCCGCATAAGCAAGCATGATCTCCTGGAAAATATCCTATCGATATTTGCTTGTTTTCACTACTGTATAATATTAATTATTGTTTCCAGGAATCAATGCCAATGTCAGATCATACTACAATACAGTATGCACTGAAAGGATAAATTTGAAATAAATAGGGTGAGTGGTAAGGGAGGGGTGCCACAACTACAGCCTTACATCAGCACTGGTTGAGGTGAGGTTTGTAGAACCAAGTCTTGTAATTTTATAAGAACTAGAGGTCCAGTGTACTGTACGTCTGGCTCGTGTGCACTTTAAAGAACTCATTACATCTTTTGAAAGAGTAGGCCTAGGGGGTTACCCCGATATTCATTTCAGTCCCTGTCTTTGTGGAATGATGTGAACATTAAGCTAGTACTATAAGCGTCGCTTTACAGCCGCTATGATTTAGAAAAAAGAAAATCAAATCTACAGCAAGTGTGCAGGAAACATCATTTTTACAAAGTGATCTAATCTCATTCCATTTATTAAACAAAGATAGAAAAGATTGTGAGCAATAAACAGAAATTTATTATATTTATATTATATAATTATTCATAGAAATTAAAACTCAAGAAACCTAAACATAACCAGATGATCCACTGATTAGTCATCCAGAATAGAATACGAGTATTTTAACTCCTGAAATTGAAAAAAATAAATTACTTCTGTGTCCAAACACGGAAAAAGCTTTGATATAATGTCTCCAGCACCAAATGTTATCTGTAGTCTAGCCCAACAGTTTGTAGTCTGGAGAGACCAAAATATTTATTTATTTTTTTTCCAGATAAGAAAACAATTACAGACATACATGATGACTCTGACCACTAATAAATAATGGTTTCATAACTCCTGTCATTTATCAGTGCTACATGCTCAAATTCTACCTTAGTAAAAAAAAGCCACCTTTAGTAAAAAGTTCCTTTGTTACATAAAATCTTGCATGGAAATTAATTTCTTTAAAACTAAGACATTTTACAGGAAGAAAAATGTTGGAAAGCTACTGTATATTCAATGTGAAATATATCAACCAACCTCATCTTCTAATTCATCAAACACTTCAAACACAACTTCAAATTCTTCATCCATATTTCAACACAATAGTATCACTTTGTGTACAGAACACAGTATTACTTGCAGGTAGAATGACATAGGAGTATATAAAACCTTAAAATGTCAGTATAAAGAAAAATTTGGCAGACAGACAAAAGACAGGATGAGAGGCAACAGTTCCTCTTATTCTTACATAATATCCTGTTAAAAATCTGATCATCAAAAACTACTTTGGAAATTCAAGAAATCATCCCAGGTATGTAAAAAGGGCTGTCAACTTTTAAAAAAATTTGTAAATGCATGCCAAATTAGCACAGATTTTAAAAATATCTTGATAATTTTAAAGATTACAGTGGTGTATTAATCCGTTCACCCCTGATTGCCCATCAAATCCATTCACATTTAATAGGGGGTCTTGTGCCAAAAAAGGGTTCTAGTTTGGACCCATTTACTGTTGACAAAATTTTAATTATGATGCAACTTTAAATTCCTTGTCCGCCATTTTAAACACATTATCATTGAGTAGGAACACATCGCTTGCAGATAGTAAAATAATGTGTTTAAACCTTTAACCTTCAGTTCATAAGTAGTAAAACTTTATTCATGAAGTGATCATCAATCAACAAATATACATGACTGTTTTTCATCATGGCCATGAGAAACCTTACAATATTACATACATGGGTTTTATCATCACAAAAAAAAGCAAGTCCACACAGAAAATTAAATAGCATAGATAAATAACATAATTATTAGACTTTAAACAAAGATTATAAAATATATACTGTACATATGAAAGCAAAATGTCTACAATACTAAAATAAAAATAATCTATACCATAATAATGGCAAAACAGACAGGCATGACAGGATAACCTATGGTAGGCCTATCAATGCGATGCTTTATTAAGCCTCGGGTTCGCATAAAAATGGGTAGGAGGGCCAAAGTAAGTTGCACTCATACTTGGACATTTCCAGATAAAACTTCATGCATACTTTATGGTCAGTTTTTTACAGAATTTTTGGTGACGGGCCATAAAATCATGGGAGTTTTTAGCCAAAGATGGTACGTGAGCCGCACACATATAGATTTCTCAGGCCACGAAATCTTACTACTGTTCAATTTGCTATTAAGACTTTGGTCAACAAAAACAAATTGTAAAATATAGCCCTAAGCCGTGAAAAAAGGTGAAAAGCCAAATTAGAAATATTTTGACCAACCTCTTCTTCAAACTCATGAAATGCAACTTCAAATTCTTCATCCAACATTTTCAACGTAATATCATCACTGTGTGTAAACATATTGCTTACTGATAAAATACCATGACAAGCCTAAACTTTTACCTTCTGTCCAAGAAATAACTTAGTCAGACAGGCATGACAGAAAAGAAAAGAAATCATCTCAGGCATGAAAAAACCAAAGTTAGATAGTGAGACAATGTGAGAAACCATTAATTCCCAAATATGTTAACTAACCTCTTCCAACTCATCCAGGTCATCAAAGTCCACTTCAAATTCTTCCTCCATTTTAACACTATATCTACCGTAAAGTAATAACCAAGGATTGTGTACTATACTTCACTACTGTACTTCATAGCTAAATATTTCCTGTTATGTTGCCCTGACTCACTTCTGGTTTCACTTACATGCCAATCGACGCTAAACTCAAATATCCTAAATGATGTGATGGTTTGTTTATGTCATTAATAAAGCAATAGTATTATTTCAACCAGTATCTAGGTGTACAGTACCATAAACATTCATTTACATAGATTGTTTTGTACAAACCAAAACTGAATTTATTGAAGGTAGGTCTACAGTACTGAAGAAAAATATCACTAACCACAAATTGATTAAATCGGTAGTTGGTTTAAATAGTTAATCAGTATTTTTAGTTAGAGGAAAGATTTTTATCTGAAAAAATAACTGGAGGAAATCACCTCAGAATTGATCACGACTGAACCAGCTCGGAGCAGACGTGTTCTGAGATTTTTTACATCCAGGGCCTACAGCAGAGACTGCTTCAAGTCCTACATACTGTTAAATGGCATATCATTAATATTATTAAACCAATGCATGTTGAATAATTTTCAGTCAAAAGTTTGCATTTAGATGTAAATGACATTTTTTTAATTATTGAAATCACCTCAAACAAGGCCCAAAAGCCACTTCCAGGTAAGGGATTACTTAATTAAGTACTATATTTACATACCATGAAATGCTTGCACCTGGGACTGAAACATCACTTGAGCCTCTTTACAACCTGTCAACAATGCAAGTCTAATGCCCCTTTCCCACATTCACGATTTTTGTAACGATGGAGCACGATTTTAAAAAGTTTTAAAATCGCGCTCTATCGTAGTGATTCATACTCAAAAAGTTCAAGTTTTACATTTCATCAAGACGCTACTAGGATGCCATCAAGATGTATTACGGCACTAATGCGATAGTGCGACGACATTTTTACGAATTATAATGATAGAGTTACGATTTGTGACGACGTACTACAGATTACAAAAATTTTAAAGTCGACGTCACTACGATTTTACAACGATGCAAGCACGACGTTAGCATGATTTAACAAGACGCACATCACAAAAACAAACATCACATGACATGACAAAAAAGCGCACTGTTGAAACACCATCAATATTTGAAAGCTGCTGCTATAGAAGAAGAAAATTTGTTGGCTGCTACAGTTTTGATAATCAAGAGTAAGCGTCGGTCACGTCGAATGCATAGGCAAACGAAGTGTATGGGTACAGCCATGGCTCCTACGTCGTCCATATTTTAGACAGTATGAACACTTACTAGTAGAGTTGAATAGAGAAGACCGAAGAGGCTTCAGAAACTTCCTCCAAGTGAGCAAGGAATTGTTCAGTGTGTTGAAAAACTTTTCTGACACAGAGTCACGTAATATAAACCACTGTCTTGATGGTCCTGGTGGCATCGTATCTAATCGTCTCAGCACCGCAGCGATGTCTTGGCTTGTCGTAGGAGTTGTTGGTAGTATGAATGGACAAGACAGTCACGACAAACGACGACAATGTTATGCCACCCACACGATGCCGCTGCGGTAGACCAAGATCTTTTTCACGGCTACGATTGAGCACAATTTTTTTTAACATTCCAAAAAAATCGTGCTCCATTACGATGACATCAAGATACAGTACGATGCAATACGATGAATTATTTTTGACCACGACATTAATGATGACGCCATTGCGATTTTTCAAAATTGAATAATATTGCTCTATCGTAGCAAAAATCGTGAATGTGGGAAAGGGGCATAAGAATGGCGGGGCCAAGAAATGTGGTTTATAAACTCCTGACCACAAGTTCAATAACCAGGATGGAAACTACTACGCCAAACGAACATTTTACCCAATGAATGTACAGAAAATGTATTTTTGAAATTGTGTAAATGCCACTGATGAAATTTTTTAAGTACCAATATTACCTCATTGTCCAATAAATTGACAGTGCTTCCAGAAGTTCTTCGTTTGCGAGGCCTCCTTGCGAGAGCATTTACAACCTTTTCCTTTTTAACGTAGCCTTCTGGGCTAACTTTATTATTTGAATTTGCCAGGTTTAGAGAACTGCCCTCCTGAATAGTTGGTGACAGGTTATGCTTCATGTTGCAGTCTTAAGACCAAATAGATGATATTAAATTTAAAGCAGTCCTGGATGAAGAAAACAAACCAGAAAGTTATATCGTTTTATTCAATAACCAGTGGAAAAGGGAGAAGGTGCATGGTGTATGGGCCTTATTTTCATGCTTATAAACTTCACATTTATTAAACAAATATTTACACAAAATAGATTAAAATATTTTAGCCAATATAAAATAATTTACCAATATACAGTATTAATCTATTGTAATAATCGTTATACTTATATATAGTAATAAATAATTATTTTAATAATTAAATAATAATCACAATAGCAATTTGAATGAATATTTAGAATAAACAGGATGGTTTAATGTACTTTTTTGTTAATTTTTTCTCAATTCAGTTCTGTAAATTGCTACGAAAAAGTTTATTTTGAATAAAGATACCTAATATAATTAACAATATTTGATGATAGGGAAATCACTATTAAATGATTGGTTTGCTCTAAATAATATTACATCATTATTCAATAGCAATAATAGTTGCAGTTTCACTACTAGCTTCAGTTCTTACCTTCTTAACAGTCATACCAGCTCAGAGAATATCCAGTTCGTCACCCAATTTGAATTAAATCATAACATGCTTTTATTTACTGCATGTCGATTGGATACTACAGTACATGAGTGGGCTTGAGGTAAAATTTAGACAATCAACCTTGTGAAAAAAAAAAATTATGATATTATTTTTACATACAATACAAAAATGGTGAACTGATCGCAATGCAACTAAATTAATAATGTGAATAATATTATAAACAAACCTAATGGCTAGCTCAAAGTAATCATAAAAATAATAAATATTATTAACAAATAAATATATAAAATTATAATTTTATAAAAAAAAAAACAGTGAGACATAAACAAGCATACCATCACTAAATGTTAAACTCAGTAATTTGCAGAAGAATGTGGTATTATTGTATACAATAAAGATGTATTGTCCCTTGCTAAATACCAAAAAAAACATAAAAATATTTTTTGAAATTAACTTGCCTATTTTGAAGTAACATAAAAGTTGTCAACTTGAACATAGAAATTTGTGTATTTAAAAAATGTCCCCTGGACTACCTTCAAGACCTTTTAATCGAAGCTCAACCACGCCCACTTTGCTTTCAGCGGGGAAATCTGACCCCTCGTTGGAGGAATCGGCCCCTCTTTCGGGGACCTCGCCTGTCGGGCAAATCCTGGCGCCACCCCAGATTGAAACATGTCAAAAGTTAGAAAAGGCATTTCCACTAATTTTTAGAAAAAAAATTCTATTAGAGTAAATAGAAACATGGAGGTTCCAAACAAATTGGCACCAAAATCAACTCTCTACCACCAGTGTTGTGGAGATAATAATGACTCAATGGCTATCATATATAAAATATGTCAAAGGTTTTGAAATCGCATTTTCAGTAATTTTTTAGCAAACTCATTTATTAGACCAAATAGAAACATGAATATTCCGAACAAATTGTCACCACAATTAACTCTCTACCACCAGTGGTTGCGGAGATATTAGACCATATTGCTATGACCTTGAAACATGTCAAAGGTCAGAAACAGATTTCTGATCATTTTTTAGCAAATTGTTCTATCAGAGCAAATAGAAACATGAACGTTCTAAACAAATGAGGCATGTTGTGGCAAAATGGGTAAGTTGTAGCAAAAATTGAAATTCAAGTTGTTGGTATTTTCAGATACCTGAGTATGTGATCTTTAAAATGAGGGGGTCATTTATTGAAAATGGACATTTCAAGCCTAAGATATTAGAAAATGAAAGTACAGCACTCTTACAGTCAAGATAAACATGATTTTGAGTAATTACCTTTCAAAGTTATTTGTGCATACATTGTTTAATAGAATTAACTATCAAAATAACTTAATTAAATAAACAATTTGTTGACCACCAGAACTAATCCTTTGGGACATGATTAATAAGACATTAATCTGTTGATTTTTTGAGTTCCTATATTTTAAAGCTTATTTACTCAATACTGGCCTGTGCGAAGTCAACTTAACCATTTTGCCACGACATGCCTCAAATTGGCACCAAAATTAACTCTCTACCAACAGTGGTTGCAGAGATAATCACAACTCAATGGCTATATTTTATATAAAATATGTCAAAGGTCAGAAATGGCATTTCCGGTCATTTTTTAGCAAACTCATTTATTAGACGAAATAGAAACATTAATGTTCCGAACAAATTGACACCACAATTAACTCTCTACCACCAGTGGTTGCGGAAATATAAGGACCATATAGCTATGGCCTTGAAGCATGTCAAAGGTCAGAAATGGCATTTCCGGTCATTTTTTAGCAAAATTAAAAATAGAAATATGCATGTTCCGAACAATTTGTGGTTGCGGAGATACAAGGACCTTATAGCTTTGACCCTGACCTTTTGCCACATTTTGAAAATATGTTACCAAGCAAAAAATGATTCTTTGACCGCCCTGAACCAATTTCTGAAGTCAAATTCTCTGCACACAATACACTGGTCTGGCTCCTAGGGTACCTGGGCTCTTGCCTAGGAAAAGGTCAGTATGTGAAAGTAAGGTAAAATGGGTTTACAGCAGGAGCCCAGTGGAGCATAGCTGGAAAGTTAACCAATGTTTGTGTGTATAGTAATGGTCTATGTGCCTGTCTATGTAGGAAAATAGGCATCTGCCGGTCCCATTGTGGTGGGTGTGGTCAGGAAGGGCATAAAAAAGTGTACCAAAAATTCGAGCTAGATCAACTTGTGAATTAACCCAATGAAACCTATCAGAATATATTCGGCATAATTCAAGATATCATGAATGGTAAATTCCAGACATTTCCAATGGTCGGGGGTGGCTACCAGACGCCAAAAACGGGTACCCAAAAATTAAGCTAGATCAGCTTCTGAGTTAACCCGACCATACTGTAAATGTTCGGCATATTACAAGGTATAAAGAATGGCACTTGCCAGATTATTAGCTGTCATGCAGGAAAACATAAGAATGTCTATATAGACCGACCAGGAAATATGTGTGCTACAGTAATTATAGTCCAAAAGAGTACTCAATGTTAAAAAGGGATTTCCTGTTTTTTTTGTGTGAACATGCGGATGCAAACTTTTTACTAAAATCACATTTCTACAATGAGTCTTTAGGCTTCATTAGAATTTCAAATGGATCAAGAGTTAATCAGTTAATTGATTGGATAAGGCTTTTTATCATCAGCACACATTTATGGTGTAACCTTCAAAAACAAATGTATAAACAAATAATGTGTTCCGCCTTACACAGTAGATAAAC
>NW_022702824.1:508822-513022 GCF_011630105.1 Anneissia japonica | reverse complement strand
TGTATAGTAATGGTCTATGTGCCTGTCTATGTAGGAAAATGGGCATCTGCCGGTCCCATTGTGGTGGGTGTGGTCAGGAGGGGCATAAAAAAGTGTACCAAAAATTCGAGCTAGATCAACTCGAACCATCATCATCAATAAACCTATCATTTATATTCGGCATAATTCAAGATATCATGAATGGTAAATTCCAGACATTTCCAATGGTCAGGGGTGGCTACCAGGCGCCAAAAACGGGTACCCAAAAATTAAGCTAGATCAGCTTCTGAGTTAACCCGACCATACTGTAAATGTTCGGCATAGTACAAGGTATAAAGAATGGCACTTGCCAGATTATTAGCTGTCATGCAGGAAAACATAAGAATGTCTATGACCGACCAGGAAATATGTGTGCTACAGTCTTTATAGTCCAAAAGAGTACTCAAAATGTTAAAAAGAGATTTCCTGTTTTTTTTGTGTGAACATGCGGATGCAAACTTTTTACTAAAATCACATTTCTACAGTGAGTCTTTAGGCTTCATTAGAATTTCAAATGCATCAAGAGTCAATCAGTTAATTGATTGGATAAGGCTTTTTATTATCAGCACACATTTATGATGTAACCTTCAAAAACAAAAGTATAAACAAATAATGTGTTCCGCCTTACACAGTAGATAAACTGATGAAAGCATTCAGTGGGAAAACTGGGAGGAAAAATACAACGGAAAATACTGTGACAAGATAGCTGGGGGGGGGGGGGGAAGCAGTTGGAAAACAGCCTCAAAAAATAGCCTGGAAAAATAGCTGGGTGGAAAAAAAAATCCTCTAGTGGAAAAAATCCGAGGCGAAAATTAGGTGGCAAGTGCCAAATTGTGCTATTTTCTTTGAAGTAAAACCTAAAACCACTTCGATTTTGAGTCTACTCAATCATCAAATCTTCCCTGACTTTTTCAGGTATATCTAGAACTAGAAGACTAATAGTTGGCATTAATAGTCGGGGTTTTTTTTTAAAAGATCTCAGTGGGTTTCCTCCAAACCTAACATGCAAATGTTCATCTTCTATGCAATGTGTGATCGTAGTACTTTTCGATCGGAGTATGAAAAGCTTTTTTTATGAATTTTTTATTAAGTATAAAACTGAAAAAGTAACGTAATGGTGCAACACATGAGAATGTAAACCTTCGGAACCATGAGACTAATCACACAATAATACAGAGGCACGGAAAACATTTATTAAGCAAAACATTATAGAAAATCTTATAAAAACTCAACAGCTAATTACATTATTCGTTATTCAATATGTCAAAAGGGTCCTTTTTGCCTTTATGTACGGTAGTCTCTTGGCCATCTACATGTCACCTGTGTTTTCTTTTTTTCCAATTTATTGTAAATGTTTTGATTGGCCAATAAATGTGACTTATAATGTAGTGGTAAAGTGTAATAATTTATATTTTAACTTTTGCGGCCTGACACCGATGACCTGTAAAAAGTAATATTGAAACTGAGAATCAAATGGCATAAAAGCAGTGCATGAAGGATTTTGGAAGCACCCTTGAAACATCAAAACTAGGTTTAGGCCCTCTGTGTTTAAATCAAAAATTCATTTTGGCCTTCCAACTGATTTTTATGCCCATCCCTACTCTAAATAGTAAGAGTGATTTTTAAGGATGGAAGTGTGGGTTAATAATGGTGGGTAGAGAGCCATGAAATTAGGTCTAGACTGGATGGAAAACTTCAAGGCTGGGTGACTCCACCCCCTTCCCCTCCCCCATACATCCCCGAACTTGCAAAATGTATCATACATTACTATATAATCTTTTAATATTTTTAGTAGTCAATATTACAACAGTTAAACATCTAATAATGAGATTCTATACTGGATTGAAAATTTATAAATGTCCAACATGCAATACGAGTAGGCTTACAGTAGATTTCTTGTACAATTAAAATTTGTAACGGTACTCGGTTTAGTCTACATGAGTTCATGCTTCAAACAGGTCATTCCATTTGTAGAAGTATTCGATGAAGAAAGGGTACCCTTTTTAAGGGCTGCCTAGGTTAAAACTCACTCAGGCTATATGAAATTGATTATAAGCTTATAAGCTTGAATTGTTAATCTTATTAATGTAAAGAATACTACAGTATGTTCACGTTTAATTTTGTTTACAAGTGGAATTATATAAAATTCAAATTCAATGTTGTAAATATATAGTTCGCCTAATTTGCTTTTGAAAAGTCTAAAAACTCATTTATTACAGGAATGTTAAACTTGCCTTCTTTCCTCACTTTGTAGTGCTTTAGATAAATTTTATATTTGGTGCTATATAAATATTAGTATTATCAGATAATTTGATTAAAGACCAAAGTTTGTGATGATTTACCATCCATACTCGCGCAGTTCTTGAATATATAGGTGTCTTAACATTACTGAAGACATTTTTCTGAGTTCATAATGTCCATTAAAATATTGTAAAAAAAAATTTTACACTAACACGAATCTACAAAATATCGGAAGAGAACTTGTTCTTACAGCCAGTTCTCACAGCCTCATGAAAGGTGGCCTTTCGCGAGTTATTATAAAATGTAATGTTAGTACTATATTGTTAATTAAAGGCCCTGCATTAATGTAAATGAAAAAGAAAGGAAGAAGGTACAAAGAAGAATAACGGCTTTGAATTGTACCAAAAAAATTATATAAATAATAATGAAGATTAGTAGTAGGGTGATTTTGAATGAGAAAATGAACTATTCCAACATACTGAGAGAAGTGCTGTAAACTGCTTATTTATCAAGGATTTGTGATCTATTGCAAAACATTCTGATTTGCATGGTCTGTCAAATTACATTATAAGGATAAGATGAATAGGCATTTTATTTAAAAAATACATGTTATTATTAAAATAAAATTCAGAAAATCATTTAAAAGTTCATAATAATTTGTCAATATATTGAGAAATTTCACTTAAATGTAGATGGTTTATATCCTGAATTGTTTCCAAGCCTAAACAAAGTGTGTGTGCAATATTATTTCATCATTTGATAAATTATTGTCAAGAGTTAGAAAACAATAAATATTAATTGGGTTTCTGAATAACGGCAATCTGTATTACTAGTTACTTGTATACTAGTAAAACTAACCGCCCAGAAATTAAAATTCATTCCTGTAATTTTAGTAGATCAAAGCCAAACAAACATATATAGCATAAAATTATACAAACTCTAAACCTAAAAATAGGCTTCCAGCAGGAGCGTGTGTCTACTGCCTTATACAGGAGTTTTTGTTTTTTTAATTGGATCTTATGTTCTTCAATATGCAAATGTGTGCATTATTGCAGTGTATCTGGATTTTTCATGAAAATTTTCTTTCATAACAATATTCTGTATAGGCCCACTACTACAGTATATTACACTAAAAACTTAAAAATGAGTAACTTTGGGAGTTACCACATTATGTGGTTGATCACGAAGAGTACTACCATGTTCTAGAGAGCGTCCTTTAAATGACGGTAAAAGGCATTCATAGTGAACGCGTGCTGCGTCTCTATAATGCGTGTTCGAATTTCGAACGCAATTTAGCTTTCAAATTTTGAACGCTATTTCGATTGTCAGTAGAGCGCACCCTACCTCGTGGTAGTAGTACTTATCATGCCTAAACTGGATTTACCCTTTTCCACCATCTTAATAATTGCTACATCATGACATAGTGTCTACGCCCGCCGTTGGGGGCAGTAGACACTATGTCATGATGTAGCATTTAGGGGACACTTTTTCTGGTCCTGAAGGTGTCCTCTTAATAGGGGGTCTACTGTAATTTGGTAGTTTTCATTGAACATATGACTATACTTTCAGCATAAGGAAAATAAAGCAATTAACTTTAACTCAAAATTCAAAGTTACACCCTTTATTTTGAAAATGACCATAATATGTATTGGGATATTAGAGGGTTATAGTAACTCATGAGATCCAGCTCAATTGTGGGGGATTTAGGGGGAGGGGTATTAAGGCCATGTCTGGCGGGTACGCCCCACAACCAAAAATGTCTGGCAGAGGCCATTCATGGTACCTGAGACAATGCCAAACATTTTACAGTAACTTTCATCAGGTTAACTCACTAGATAATCTAGATCAATTTTTGGGGGACAAGGAGTATCATATTTTCTTTTTCATTAATTTTTTTTTTTGTAAGATACCAGCAAGATAGTCAAAATTGGATTGTACAGT
>NW_022702824.1:506773-507483 GCF_011630105.1 Anneissia japonica | reverse complement strand
TATATATATATATATATATATATATATATATATATTGAAAGATGAAGATTCCACGTTTGCTTCGATAGATAAAATATAGAAAGACAGCAATAAAAAACAGCTATGAGTTGTAAACATGCTAGAAGCAATATAATTTATTAAATCACAAATATTTCAAACACTCCTGAGGAAGAACACAGGAGTGTTTGAAATATTTGTGATTTAATAAATTATATTGCTTCTAGTATGTTTACAACTCATAGTTGTTTTGTATTGCTATATATATATATATATTATATTATATATTATATATATTATATTATATTATATTATATTATTATATTATATTCAGCTCTACTACGGTATTGAGCACTCTACTCCAGATGATTTGAACTTTTTACTTGTGTATATATATATATATATATATATATGTATATATATTTATTTATATCCATTAACAGCATATGGCAATTGCATATAACTAGCTCTATTAAACGTTTTCGTTTTACAGTACAGATCGGTTATTATTATATTAATATGTATGCTAAAGAGCTAAAATAATGGAAAATGGCAGCCATTTTAAATTGTAATAGCTCGAAAATGTGTACAATATTTAGTTAACTGTTGTTGTCATTGTTATGAGTGAATTTCCAATTGAATATTGCATTTTAATGACATAAACTTACAGTATTAGTGAACATTTTAGGAAAAAATGGCGGCCATTTTGAAAC
>NW_022702824.1:497513-506488 GCF_011630105.1 Anneissia japonica | reverse complement strand
TTATGATCTATAAAATCGTATCTACAACTCATGTGCTCTCAGAATATGTAATCAATATTGGGGGTCACCTTTCATCCTGAGGAGCTATATTTGATTTAAAATAGGCATAATTATAAGCATATGTAATTTTTGACGCACGCGTACACGCACGTTAAGACGCGCAAACAAAAAAGTAAGATACCTAACATTCAACCTTAACCTGAAGTATAAGAACATTTAATATTATTGAGAATTGACGAATAGTTAAGATATGACGTCATCATCGTTTTGAGAAAAGAAATATATATATATTTTTTAAATTCAAATGGCAATATGATGACGTCACAATGACCGATCAGCTATTATGTTCAATAAAATCGTATCTACAACTCATGTGCTCTCAGAATATGTAATAAAAATTAGGGGTTACCTTTCATCCTAAGGAGTTATATTTGATTGTAAATAGGCATAATTATATGCATATTAATTTTTGACGCACGAGTACGTGCACGTTAAGACGCGCGAACAAAAAAGTAAGATACCTAACATTCAACCTTGACCTGAAGTATATAAGCCTATTTAATATTATTCAGAAATGACAAATGGTTAAGATGATATGACGTCATCAACGTTTTGAGAAAAGAAATATAATTTTTTTCTTGTTTTTTTAATTCAGATGGCAATATTATGACGTCACAATGTCCGATCAGTTATTATGATATATAAAATCATATCTACAGCTCATGTGCTTTCAGAATATGTAATAAAAATTGGGGGTCACCTTTCATCCTAAGGAGCTATAATTGATTTTAAAAAAAGACATGATATAAAGCATATTTAAATTTTGACGCACGTGAACGCCTGCGTTATTACGCGCGCACAAGAATATAATGTACATAACATTTAACCATGATCTGAAGTTTATGCCCACTAAATATGATTCAGAAATCACGAATGATTAAGGTGATTATGGGATCATCAAATGTTTGACGAAAGAAAGATGAGGAGGGTAAGCAAAACCCTATACTTTGACCATGATGACGTCATCAAAATGTAAAATAGTTTCAAATATAGGAAAGAAAATTTTGTTAGCTATATAACATACTCAAATTTGGAAGACAATTGACCACGAATAAGCGAGATACACTCAAATGCGCATTTTTTTTTTAATGACGTCATCGATAATATTCAGTTTGTTGAATTCAGATTGCAATATGATGACGTCATAATGTCCGATCAGCCATTATGACCTATAAAATCATATGTACAACTCATGTGCTTTCAGAATATGTAACAAAAATTGGGGGTCACCTTTCATTCTGAGGAACTATAACTGATTAAAAATAGGTACAATTTTGACTCATTTTGACTGAAAATAGACAAAAACGCGAAAATACACACGTATCTTAGATGTGCGCGTACTGCACTATTATTAGACGTAAATTTACTGAAAAAGAATGCAAATATGTCATTACATTGTAAGAAACTCAAAATATGTCAAAAATTGTAATTTGAATCATCTGCACGCGCTGCGCGCGCAAAAATGCACGCGCTGCGCGCGCAAAAATGCACGCGCTGCGCGCGCGACCTGAAAATTTGTGAAAAAGTTGCTCAGAATCACCTGAAACGTACACAAATTTAGTCAAAACGTGATTTTGAGCAAATTTAATTTTTAACGCATGCGTACGTGCGCGTAATGAGCTGCAATTTGGACAGTACTGTGCATATGGATAGTACTTGACATGAAGTATACCTGTGTGAAGTTTCAACAAAACAGGCCTAACGATGGTCAATCAAAAAATTTACTATGTAAAACGCAAAATTGCGCGTAGATGAAGTCACGCATGACTGATCACGCTGAAAAGCTTATTGTATCGATTCCACCCCAAGACTAATGATTGTTGAACATATCATGTTGATCGGTTGAAGCAATCTTGAGTTATCGTGGTCACAAATTTGGGGAGAAAGAAAGAAGAAAAAGAAAGAAAGAAAAATTCTGACAATAACAAGAGGTGATCCGCTAATGTTAGCGGATCACCAATAAGGTTTAAGGAGTAGAGTTATTTTGGTTGTGAGAAAAAATCCTGGAACACTGACAGGAATTGAACCCAGGACCTTGGGATTGGAAGGCAAGAATCTAAACCACCAGCAATAACAAATTAGAAGATTCCTGTGAAAACATTACAGTGGCGAATTTAGAGGGGGGCGTAAGCCCCCTCTATTTTTTTGTAAAAAAATGTTTTGTAAAGCTAATCAGAAAATTACCATGCTAAATATTAAAAATCAATTAAATATCAACTCAAATTAATGAAGGTGCTAGAGGTTTAAAAATGTTTCTGACTGGTAGGGCCTAATTCATAATCAACAATAAACAAATATTTTTCCTAATACAAATTGAGTGGGTGCGACGGCACCGTCTGCAACCAAACCCAACCCCCACCCCCCCCACATTCGCCCAGCTGCATTTACGTCAACTGTATCGGCTAAGTTCGCCCAAAATCAAATTTTATTTATTAATTATTTGTTTAAATCGAACAGTAGGTCCCTCGCGACGAAGCACAAAGCAGCTGATCAGTAAGGCTGACATAGGCTTGAAAATAGCGCATGCAAAAAATATGTTCTATACAGTAAGGATGATTATAAATGATTTATAGGGCTTTCACCAAACTATCCTTTACAAAAATTGCCGGTTGTGCGGATGTGGGGAGGGGGGGGGTGGGGTGTGCAGACAGTGCAATTGCACCCCCTAAATTGTATTAGGAAAAATATTTTTTATATTGTTGATATGAAATACCGGATACATGTTTTACTTAATTAATATTCTGTCATCATTTTATAGCAAAATGCTAGGTTTATGGCTGGCCTGTTTCTGAGGTACACATAGTAAATTTTAAACAGTTTTGAACAGTGATTTTTATTTTGAATTTTTACTACTTTACTATTTTAACTTGTTAATATCTTAACGTATTCCTTGTCATTGCCAAGTTTTCTTGTGATCATGTAATTTTATCCTTTTTAACCAAAGAAAAAACAAATTCCTACTTAAAAATGGACAATAAGTGTTGTTGAATCTAGAATATTTTTTATAGGTTTTTGAATATCCGTGTATAAATATAATAGACCTATTGTCATTTTTATTTATATTACTTTATACAATGTGTTCGTGTTTCTTGCACTTTATTTATTCATTGAGGAATAAGCATCTCATTTCATATAATTATGGAAATGATAAGAAATTTTGAACAATTTATTTTTCTATTATTTTCGCAATACACTGTCTTTCATATTATTTAAAGAACTAATTTTGATTTGGTCATTATTTTTCTAGATATAGCATTCTTAACCTGTTTGATGACTGTAATCTCCAAAAAGCGCCCATCGGAACCTAGTTTCGCCACTGGGAAAATGCAGTAGCAGATTCGAGGGAGGTTGCAGCTGCCCCCTCCAAATGTTTAAAATTAACAAATATAAAGGAGAACAAAAAAAGAAAATCATAAACAATTTAAGTCTGAGAGTGCTATTTCCGGCAATCTAGAGGTGCCATAATCATAACATTTTCCCTCAGTCCCAACCATGGTGGGCCCAAGTTGGTGGTCTGTAAAAATCTCTCCCTGGGCGCAATTTTGTTTAATGTATGGTACTTAGGTAAAATTTCATGAATTATTCATAATCATCCTTATAGAACATATTTTGCGCATGCCCTATTTATAAGTCTGTGTCGCCCTCAATGATCAGCTGCCCTGTGCATCGCAAGGGACCAAATGTTCGATTTACAAAAAAATAAACAAAATTACATTTTGGGCGAAATTCACTTAATTACTTCTTAGCAGTTTTAATTAATTAGTAAATTCTTGCATTTAGTGCAGTAATAATGTACCAGATGATAAACTTGATATTAAAAACAGCCGTTTTAATATACATTACATTATTTTTGTCTAGGCCTATGTGATAATAATAAATTTGAACAAATTATTGTTATATTTTTATAATGAATTATTATTAAAATACGCAAGTTTGCTGTGTTAAAAATGGAACCTAGGCCTACCACTATTTTGAATTGGGCTCATGTTCTTATATGGTAGACTCATTGTGGCACCAAGTGTAGTCAATCTATTGTTATGGTAACCAAACTAAACAATCAGCATACTATAGTTCTGGTACTACTTTACAAGTTCTGGTAGCAGATTGTTTGAGATTTTTCAATTAAGGATAGTGTTGTTCCTGTTAGCAGGGAGTATTGTACTTTAGGACAAAATATCAAAGAAATTTTTTAATTTAAAAAAATTTAAAGATCAAAAGGAGGTAAAAAAAGAGCACACACAACAGAATGAAAAATTAAAGGCAATTAATTCAATTTGACAATATGAAAGAAAGGCAGCAAATTTATTTTGAAAATGTGTATAGAGAGCTGTGCTATCCCACAATGTTTCATCATGTATTGCACACTAACAGGGGGGGGGGGGGGGGAAGAGTATGTTTTGTTTTGTACTCTCGTGAAAATTATGAAAATAATGGATGACCCCTAAACAAAACACTAAATCTAAACATCAAAATTCTCACGATATGAGTCATGCATAATTTGCTGATGACGAAATAATTATTCTGGTAATTATTTCAACAATGTTCCTCGTGGCTGCTAGATTTAGTCTTTACCTGGAACTACAATACTGTCTGATGTTCCAGAAAAGGTGTCTGCTGCCCTCTCTGGTAAAATGCCCAAAATTGCCCATTTTTAAAATTAGAGTATGTTTTTAGGTTATTTTGAGCATTTTAAAATTTATCGATTCCACATCACACGCGCATGCGTTTCCTGAGGGTCAAAGTTCGGCGGACCTAACTCGTCCTCAATGACAACTTCAGATCTAGTTTGCACTTTAAAAGTCTATATTTATATTAATGTTGTGGCTATTTTCTTCAAGTTTGTGTTGAATGTATGGTTGTTTTGAACTTGAGTTATGAATTTATAAGCTTGATAAAACATCCCTGTGCTCTGGTGGTGTACACCGAGTAGGCATCGTTGTTGTTAAAGTTCAAAGTAATACATCACCAGAAGTCGGATTTTCCAACATGCGATCGAACATCTCAGCCCGTTTTGATATGCAGTGCTCATCACTTGCATCCTTGCTCAAGAATTTCATTGCAGGGAATGTCCAGTAAGTAGGCTAATATTTTCATAATGTACAATGGCAAATTAGAATTATGGGCATGGAGAGTGGAGAGAATTTGATGTCTTCAAAAACCTCGGCGATTTTCTGACAGAAAAACCAGAGTGTATCGAAAGTATAAGACAACCATAATCAAATTGCAAGGTCCTTAATGCCATTCTCCACACATTCGGCCGACCAGCCCTCCTTAAACTAACATTAGAATACCGCACTTTCGGCGGTAAAGAACAATTAAAACCTCATAAAAAAGGCAACTAATCCGTTTACCCATAAATGAATCCAAGGACACCAGTGTTATAATGATAATGGGTTAATCCAATTAATATAGTGAGATAATGTAACGTTAGTTTAAGGAGGGCTGGTCGGCCTAATGAACAAAATGTAACGAGACACTACACAATATTTTGATATCAGTTGTATTTTGGTTTAAGGGGCAGAGTACAGTAATAGCATTGGGCTGTGAAGCTATGGCAATTTATTTTCGGTCAATTGGGGACAAGTTTTCATAAATCTCTTTTAAGATGGCACAGAATTTTTAATAACGTGGAATCCTTTATGCATCATACTGTATATTGTCGCCATGGAATATGTATTACAATTGTCATTCATAAATCATTCATGCATAAAAAGCACATAAATTTTGAAATATATGGATAATTTCATTACTGTATTATTGGAAATATATTTAAGAAACAATCAAAATCGATATAGTTTAAAGATATTAAAAAAATGATTAAAGAAATAATGATAATTAATTACAAAGTTCAAAAATGTGCATTCACTTTACATGTTCCTAGCAAATTACACTATGAATCAATATATATTACATCATGTTATAAATAATTTTTCATTACATAATTAATGCCCTTTTTTATCTTGTAATATTGTGATATAGATGGAGAAAATACGACCCTTTTGAAATATATGGACAGTTTTATTACTACATTATTGGAAATGAAACAGTCAAAATCGATATAGTTTGAAGATATTTAAAAAATTAATAAAGAGATAATGACCTTCGATATTAATTACAAAGTTCAAAAATGTGTATTCACTTTACATGTTCCTAGCAGGGGGGGGGTTTATGGTTTGGGAGAACCCCCTCCCCCTTTTCTAGCAAACCCCTTTTTTTCTGGCAAAATCCCCTCTTTAAATTTCCCAAATAAGTCCTCCAACCCAACTAATACACTGCAGACCCACCCAGACAGGCATATCTACTTTTATAGCATTACAGAGATTTACATCATGCTATACAAACAAATTATATTTGTTCTAAATCATCACAATTACTAGGTTTTATTAAGTGTAGTAAAAATATGTCATGGGCTGTAATGTTAAATCTACATAAAGCATTGATTCTGCCAATTATTACTTATTGTTGTGCAATGTGGGCACCAGGTGACAAAACTAATATTAACAGAATTGAAAGCATCCAACATAGAGCCACCAGAATAATTATGTTTAAAAAATATGGTGACTGGGACACACATTATGAAGATAGGCATATTAAGCATAGAAGATATTTTTTAAATATCACCGGCTTGTTCTTGGTTTCAAAGTTCTTCATAATGTGTGTCCCCCAACATTAACAAAGTTTGTTCATAAGAGTGAGCGTTGTGAGGGTAGGCTTATTCACTGGAAAGAGAAAAGCAATATTTTTTCTTAATTCTGCTTTCGTGTCCTTTCCCAGGCTCTGGGAAGAACTACCTCCTCTACTTCAAAACTCTGTTAATGTTTCCTGTTATAAGAATAATTTAATTAAGCATTTTATGTTTCTGATTAGTTCTGATTGTTTTTGTGTATTTCATTTTATATGAAGGATAGGGAGCAAATATTGTTCAGGCTTTTGCTCATTCCCTATCCGGGCAATGCATGATGTTTTTCTCCTGTATGCTTTTTTTGCCAAATAAATATTATTATTATTATTATTTTGACCCATAAAGCACAGAAATCCTCTTGCTTTGGGGTTTCGCCAACCCCACCGGGGCTTCGACTGTGGACCTTACGCCCAGAAAACCCCCCTTGCAAAGACTAGATCGTATTAGGCGCGAACTTTCAAAAAAATTTGTCCTCTTGTTCATGTCCTACTAGGCCTACAAGCTAAAAACATCAACGAACATGTGGAGCGACAAATTCGTTTTGTAATTTTGTGGGGGGATATTGGGCCTAGGCCTCTCCGCTCTTTTGGGCCTACCGTTGTCCTTGTTTGGTCGCTCGTTCATTGTGCCGATGAGCACAGCCGAAAACATTTGCCTTCTCGCCCCACTGTATCCTACTCCTCGTCATCATGACAGGAATGAAAAAGATACTATCCTTTACAGTTAGGAAAACAACGTGTTGTATAAACAAAATGGCGACATAATTTCCGAAAACCGATTTTCAAAAAATCAAAAATGCAGTTGCAACGCGAGCAGGCTGTCTGGTACTCATTAAAAAAGCGATTTAAAAAAATTGATTATTTTGTGTTTATCAGTAGAAAGACACTCTTAATAATAATAATGTAATGTGGTTTGATTTATATAGCGCTTTATACCGAAGTCTCAAAGTGCTCGAGGTGTGGACTAGCATGCAGTAGAGAGCATATCTCCGCCAAAAGCAAATCCATTTTCTATAAAATCAAGCTCCCAAAATGTTCCTTACTTTCCACCCACCACCCCACCCATACTCTACGCTCCTTTCCAAAAACAACCACCATGTTCACCCCAAAATTTACTCATCTCGTCCTTGGATGATACATAACCTCCCTGTCTAACGGCTGTCATTAATTTAGCCATTCAAATTGAATTTAAATTCATAAAATGTGACCTTTTTAGGCTAAAAATGTATGTCCCTGCATTTCAGTCATCTCCGTTATGACTTTGGAATGCTATAGCTGAAAAAAAATGACGTAATCAAGTTATGGATCAATCCATTTTGGATGTAGGGGAACATACAGATAATAATAAATACTTTTCTGTACAGTTGATAACAAAATAGCCCAAGAATTGGCGGACTTTTAAATAAAACCAAAAGAGTACCTTTATTCTGCATCATCTCGCAATGATTTAGAACATGCCTTATTTATTACTTTTTCCGTAAAAATTATTCATAATATGATCAAAATTGTGTACACTTCAAAGCACACATGGTTTTCACACTGTAAACAATGGGAATGCGCTATAAGTACAAAGACTTTAATTCAGTCGTCTCCGTCACATTTTACTGTGATGGAGATGATTTCTTGATGTTTTCTTTTGTCAATAATGAAAATAAAATAAGGGTGAACACAGATCTGGTTTATTCTGTTAGGAAGCATCTTGTTCAGTGTTCATTATCATGTATTCAGACTTTACAATCTCTCGTTTAAATTCACTCACCTTCACATCTATTCAAATATTGTCATCTACAGTGTACCTCACAAAAAGTGTGATGGAGATGAATTTCAATTTCAATTCAATTAACATTTATTCAATTAATTAATAAATACATCAAATGATAAATAAAGTGGACAACATTAAAATTAATTAATCAGGATCAAAAATAGAAGCGAAGCTTTTCTCAATTTGACCCCGACAAAACAAAAAGTAAAAACTAATAATAAACGCATATCAGGTAGACCTACATTTTATATACAAATATATACATATATATGAATATCAGCCTACCTTCTAGAATAAACTGAAAGGGAACTTGTACTATGAACAGCAGATCAAAAAGCGTAATATATATATATATATACATACATACACATATACATACACACACACACATACACCCCATACATACATGTAAATACACACACGCGAACACACACACATATACGTACATATATGCACACACACACACACACAC
>NW_022702824.1:492534-496910 GCF_011630105.1 Anneissia japonica | reverse complement strand
AAACGAGTATAAAACTTAATAGTACCTGATTCAATAAGTTTAGGAACAATAGACTCTTCTAGTTCAGTCATTAAAATATTAGCTAAAACTGGGCCAAGAGGCGAACCCATTGAGACACCATCAGTTTATTTATATTATTATAAAATTTGTTATTACCTGTACACGTAAATACAGTTTTAGTACAGCAATCTCTAAGTAGTTTCCTTAGCAAATTTTTCTTAAGGTTAGTAGATATCAGTTTCTTATTGTAAACCCTATCAAGAATTATATTAATTACCTTAGTAAGGGGAACATTTGTAAACAGAGATTCAACATCAAAAGATAGAAATCGGTAACCTAAATTATATAAATTGTTTGGTATAGCTTTAATGCGGTAAGCAGCATCAAAATCTTTAAGGACAAAATCTTTAAGGACAAAATCATTAACAGTTAGAGGGCCTAACATGAGTATCATTCTATAATTTCGGTCCGTATACAGAAATAAAATATTGGCTTTTGGTTAGTCTTACAAAATGAACGTAAAGTGAGTTTGAATTTTTTAAGCAATAACTGTGTATAGGTTTATAATCATGAAATAAAGCTAATATAGATTTTTGAATGTATTTCCTATCCAAATGTGCACGGCAAACGTTGATTGAATCTTATCCCATGAAGGAAATTCAAATCTGAAACATTTTTTTTTCGTGGTTTTCTAAACCCTTATTAAAGTGTTCACTTTACCAATGACCCAAAGTACTACCTTGGCCTAGGCCCTAACTAGACGTCTATTATTCCTTCCATTATAAAAGGTACTGTAGGCGTGACGATACAAAAGACGAACGGACGCCATGTCAAACTTTTTTTTCTAAGATCATGGCTCAGATAAGCATTGTACTAAAAATAATTAGACTCTTCAACTGAATGCCTACCCATGGATACATAGTCATAGCGCATCTCCCGTATGTAAACTCAGCAGACTCAAAAAAAAAATTGAGGATCATACTACAGTATACTAATTACAGTATATGATATAAATCGTACTTACTGCACACTAAAACGAGGATATAAAATCACTGGAACAATGAACATATGTATTTTTATCTCTATATAAACGAAGAGCAGCAGAACCAATTTTCTCATCAACATACGAAACTGTATTAGAATCTTCGTGTGCCTTAATTCGTTTATCGATTACTGTAATTTATTACTTCACGGTGGGTGCCATTACCGGGATCATTACTCTGGTCGTGCATGTGTCAAATTATGATAATTACAAGGGTTTCCATGACAATTAAGCATAATGCTAGTGCGCCCTCTATGACAAATATAAACGTTGGACATAATTTTCTTTGTTAAATTTTACCCTTTTATGTTTGTACGAACGCACCACTTGATATTGAGTACTGTACCACCAACTCAAAGGTGTATGTTCAAATAAATAAATAAATAAATAACATGGCGCAATTATACGGGTGTCGCCTATTTCGTACACATGCCAACTCGTACACATGCCTACTCGTACACACTTTGGTGAACTCGTACATTTAGGCGAACTCGTACACACGATTGATGATCTTGTAAACATGACTTTTGGCGATCTGGTACCCATATTCATTTTTGATAGGGTCGATTTTTTAGTTTTTCGATCAGATGAGATCAAACTATAGCTGCATCAATAAGGTCGTCAAGGAACAAACTGCAAGTGTTATAGGTTTGGACGGCAGATACTTACTATAAATGTTCTGACCATGTTTATAATATTACATAAAAATAAGTGAAAATATACTAAATGATGATGAATGATAATAAAGAAAATATATAGTATTTTCATATTTATATTTTCCATATAAAATTATCAAATTAACAGTACATACCGTACATTTGAATGTCTCTTTTAGGCTTTATTTTAAAATATTCCTAAGCTCAACAAAATCACTCACTGAGCTATGCCTATTTCATAGTTGCAACTAGAGTAAAATTTGCTGAAACGTTCTCACAAATAGATTCCCGCGGTAGGCCTACTTTTGTGAAGCATACACAATAGGCCTATTTGTATGTTCTTGTAATTGTTTTATTTCTATTTTCGATACATATTCTGATGTTTATAAAATACACAAATAAATGGAAATATAGGTTTTAATATAATATATAAATGAAGTGGATATATTTACGTCGCCGTAAACAAATCAGTAAACGATATATTTACGTAAATGAAACAACGCATGCGCAGTCATACTTTAATAATAATAATAATAATAATAATAATAATAATAATAACAATAATAATAATAATAATAATAATAATAGGCCTACTCACAAATGGCCGTTTTGGGCTTCTTTTTAAAAGCTGGAAAAATTCACAAGGCCCGTATTGCCTACAGTAGCCTGGCAACTAGGCCTCAGACAAATCGGAAAGATCCCACAACCAAACAGGTTCTCATGGTACCCTTGATGAAGCAAACACATTCTTTATACGCCGCCTTCAGGAATGTGGACGCATTACTGCAGAAGTCAGATGCTCAAAAATAGATATTTTTATGTGAAACACGTGGCGCGCGCGATGCCAGTTGTCACATGTGTTCACCTCTTCATATCACCATCAACTTCGGATCGTCTGCTATCTGCTGATCATGTTTATAAAATACACAAATAAATGGCAATATAGTATAATATAATATTAATAAAATTTATAAAATAATACATAAAATATAAAAAAGTGAGGGTGTACCTGTGTGTAGGTAACTTCAAAATTCAGATATAAAAGTATATTTAATTAGAAAACTTAATACCGCAGCAACATAGGCCTACGCATAGGCCTTTATTATGAATAACTCTATTAAATTACGAAATTATAAATATAGGCCTATGTTCGCTACACTTGACTTTTTACTTCTGGGAACTGCAAGAAAAAGAACATTTTCAATATCTAACACCAGCCTACTGTACAAAAAACATGACATTACGTTTAAATTAATTGTAATTAAAATTTCTGAAACAATAACAATCGTACAAAACTTAATTAATAATCATTACACTGCTACTGAAAGAATACAGTTTTATGGGAGGATTATGTATAGTCTAAAAGGGCAAAATCAATTAATACTAAGTGTCAAACTAGGTCTGAAACAGTATCTCTAAAGAAAAACGCACTACTAATTTTTATAGCGCCCTCAATGGAAGGCGATCAGTTTGGAACTATGACATCAATTTGGCCAATGAAATTTGCTTTTTTTCCAAATCAGTAGACAGTGGAGCGCGAATTATTTTTTCGTATACAGTTCAGAGTGCAACTCTGACAGCGATTTTGTCAATGAAATTGACTTTTTTTTAAGTCAGTAGACCGTAGAGCGCGAATTACTTTTTCGTATACAGAAAGAGCGCTGTTTTTTTAGGACGAAATTCAGTGGTTTTGTTCTTATCTAAATCATAGGATATCATTTTTATTCGGAAATGCGCGATTTATTTCAGCCGGCCAATATGCGTAAAAAGCGGAGATTTTCGGAGTGCGGAGTTTTGCTTAAATAAACGGAGTAACTCCGCCGAAATCGAAGAGGCATGTCTGTGTTACATTTAAGCATTAAAATTTCGAAAGAAGAGATTGTTTTGGTTTTTAGATCAAAAGTTAAATTTTTAAAAATTGGATATTTCCTTTTACCTCGATTAAAAAATCTGCAAGAAACATTGCAATATACGAGATGTCAAGTAAAGTTATACAGAAGTAATAGGGCCTATTACATTTTATGGTGTATAAACCAATGAAAGGACAAAAAAAAACAAAAAAAAAAACATTGCATTGCTCAAAAAAGAGACTACATTAAAATAATAATTGATCGGAAGTTTTGTTTTTTCTGTGGGCCTTGCCATTAGGGGGCCTATAGCATAGGTATAGTTAATTCAGGGTTTTGTTATGCATTTTTTATTCAATATTTTTGCTGGTAAATTTTGACCTAATCTGATGTTTTTATTAATGTAATTTACATTTGTTAAACTGTTTGATGTATTAACAAAATATGCAATACTATTTGATCAGGTCTTTCAAGCAAGCTCTTTTTTAATACTAAAAACAAAGTAAAGATATGTCATCAATATTCTTAACCACATTACAATCAATCTATACTACTAAAATTAACACATTTTTTTGCTGATTACTTCACATAACTCATGACATCATTGTACCATGCACCCGATCTAATATATATATATATATATTATTATTATTGTATACTTATATAGCGCATATGAAACTTCTCTATGCGCTGAACATTATTACCCCGGATCACTGGATCAAGCACATATGGAACACACACTCAGGCCCCATAGGGGAATTCCATAATGTTGCAGCTGTATTCAGCGCAGGCTGTGTTTGAACCTACCAGGTACCCACTTTTACTCCTGGG